>NC_056743.1:1724497145-1724697145 GCF_019279795.1 Protopterus annectens | reverse complement strand
GGCATCTCACAGGCATCAGTATCCAGGGTACTCTACAAATTACTGGATGCCATGTTACCACATGCCACTGAGCACATATTTTCCCCTCATCCCTGAGGCAAGGGTCAGTAATATGCAACTCTTCTACCATGTAACACACTACCCTGATGTACTGGGTGCCATAGATTGCACTCGTGTACACATCACCACCCGGTGAGGATGGTAGAATCTACATCAACCACAAGAGGTGCCACCCCATAAACTGCCAGGTCATGTGCAATGCCCAGGGCATTACCATGAATGTGTGCGCTGGCAGCCCTGACAGCTATCACTACTCCCATATCTGGCATGCATCACGGCTTTACCAGATGTTTGCTAGGGGGGACATCTCACATGGCCATTTAGTGGGGGATGCTGGCTACTCACTGAAACCATGGATAATGATACCCATCAGAAATGGACACACACACCCATGGAAGAAAGTCATAATGAGGTACACGCACAAACTAGGAACATCATAGAGCATGTGTGTTTGGATTGCTGGAGTCATGGTTCCAGTACCTCGATGTATCTGGTGGACCCCTGCAGTACTCTCCAGCTACATGTGCATATGTGTTCACAGTATTTGCCATGCTACACAATTATATCCTGTGGTAGCAGCTGTGGCAGGATCAGCACAGGGAAGGGATACACAGCCCCCCCACCAGTGCCTAGGTCAACACACACAACCTGCACCTATCCATGTATTGGCTGTGTACCACTTGCATCACACAGAGTCAGCCCTGAACTACAGGTCTGTCAACTGCTGCATTCATAAGGTAAGTCTCTAACCTACACACTAAGTGTAAGGATTACTATAATAAGGTATTGTATGTATAGATCTGCTGCTGTTATGCAAGAAAATATAGTGGGCTATTTGGTCAATGTTAACATCCACATGGGACAACTGATACCCAGTGCAATAGTATGTGTTTCTTAATATTCACTAGGCCTCATGGTTGGAATATCCATGCCTTATTTTATTTATTTATTTTACATTTGTTTACCGGGATAGTCCAACTGGATACATGTCCATTTTCAGCGGAGGCCCGGGGAGAAAAGCTCCAAATAGACAAACTTATATAGATTACACAAAAAGTTGGATATCATTAGAAAATATAAAATATAAAAGTGATTATGTACAATGGCTTAGTAGTGTTCCCTAGTAGGGACTCATAATTCTCATGGACAGACACAATTTAAAGCAAGAGATGTCAGATTGAATATACAGCTTAGTGACGTAGTTTTATGTTATGATATTTACACATTATGCTTTCAGTTTATAACTTAATCAGGGTTTATAACTTAATCAGGGTTGGTACATGGGCAAAGCCAGTTCACTTTGAGATACTGTTTGAGGGTTTTTTCGAAGATACTTTTGGAGGATTGTAGGGTTATATAGTTTGGCAATGAATTCCAATTCACCAGCAGAGTTATTAGCTTTGTGGGTTTGGACAAGTAGTTGGTTGGCTGACCATAGGGATCTCAGGTTGCTATATGACTTAATAATATTTGTAAGTGAGGGGGTACCTTCAGGGTGGTACAGAATTTTGTGTGCTATTAAGAGCTGATTGAATTGAATTAAGCTGGGCAGTTCTAGCCACTCTAGTTTCAGGTTCTGGCAGCGGTGGGTACTATAGGTGGAGCCAGTGGTGAATCTGGCAATATGGTTGTAGCTATGGAACAGCTTACCTAGTTTGGATTTGTTGAGGTTTGAGACTACAGGCAAGGCATATAAAAGAGTAGAGAGTAGGTGTGACCGGGCGATTGCAGTCCTAGCCAGTGGGGTTAAAAATATCTTGTTTCTATACAGTGATCTAAGCTTCTTATTCATGGTCTGTATGGTTTTGTTGACCTGTAGGTCAAATTTGAGATTGTCTATGATAATCCCTAGAAGTTTGGTGTGTTGATCTGGGGAGATAGTGGTACCATTGTTAGACGTGACAGAGAATGAAAGTGTGACAGATCTACTAGTGGGGCTGAAGAGTAGAAGTTTAGTTTTATTGTGGTTCAGCAATAGGCGTTGGTTGGCGAGCCAGTTCTCAGTAGTGCTAAATGTATTTTGGGTTAGGATTTGCAGTTCGGATGGAGAGGTGGCTGAGCAGATCAGAGTGGAATCATCTGCATATTGAATACAGGTAGCTTTAGGGATAGTAGTGTGAAGGTTGTTGATAAAAATAGAGAAGAGTAGTGGACCTGGTATGGAGCCTTGAGGGACACCAAGTGTGAAAAGTAGTTGGCTGGAGAGTTTGCCCTGCCATAGTACTGCCTGTTGTCTACTAGTCAGGTAGGAATACTGGATTGTATGCTTATTGAGGGAGATAGATTTTAGAGAAAGAATGAGAAGTTCATGTTTGACCATGTCAAAGGCATTTGGTAGGTCAAGAAAGAGGGGGGAGGATAGCCTATTGTCATTCCTGTTTTGGTTTATGGCATTAGTTAAGAAAAGCAGGGCTGAGGTGGTGCTGTGGTATGGCCTGAAACCATGCTGGGAGTTGGATAGTTATTCTGTGTAAGGTATTGCATTAGTTGCTTGTGTACACATTTCTTCATTATTTTGACTAGTGGGGAAAGAATGGCAATGGGTCTATAGTTGGATATGTCTGTAGAACTACCACTTTTATGGAATGGGATGACATGGGATATTTTCCTGAGGGAGGGGATAGCACTTTTGGAAAAGGTTATGTTGATAAGGATAGATATGGGATATGCAATGGCATCTGCAGCTATTTGTAGGTACTCTGCAGGGAGGTCAGCAGCGAGGGTGGTAGGTTTTAGTTTTTTTATAAATGTTTTGATAAAACTAGTGGATAATGGTTGGAAGCTAAATTGGGGGTGATAAGTAGGTAGATTAGGGGTGTGGTTTAAGTTTGTAAGGGTTATTTGCTAGGGATTGGATTGTTTCAGTGAAAAAGTTATAAGTGCCAGCGATGGTCTCTGGGGATCTATGGGTGTGGTTAGCTGGGGTTGGGGTGGTAGAATGACCTGGATGAAGTAGTTGATTTAAGCCTGCCCAGACCTTTTGAAGGTTGGTTTGGTATTTTTGTAGGAGATTTTGGTAGAAGCTTTTTTTATCTAGTAAAATAGATTTTTTTGTATCATTCCTGAGTTGACGATATTTTAGATGGTCAAGTTGAGCTTTAGTTGTTCTCCAGCTGGCCCAGTCTCTGTTTCTAGTTTTGATTTTAGATTTGGTATCTTTTGTGAGCCACGGTGCTGTGTTTGATCTAGATTTTATTGTACGTGCTGGAGCATGGGAATCAAGAATACTTAGGAATTTAGTGTTAAAGTGAGCTGTAGCCTCTTCTAATGGTAGTTTTTTTTTAGTTTTGACCAGTTAACTGCTTTTAGTTAATTTAGGACCATAGCAGTGTCAAAGTTTCTCCTGTTTCTAAGTATTTTATATTTGGTCTGGTGAGGGTTTCCACTCTTATGTTTTATTATATAGGTTAGTAAATGGTCACTAAGATCATCAGGGAGAGTGCCAGCTGTGTACAGTTGAGGTTGGTTATTAACTAGGATCCAGTCTAAGATACCTTCCCTGTTGGTCAGTTTGTTTATCCTAGTGGGAGAGGTTATGGTCTGTTTAAACCTAGATAATTTTATAGGGGTAAGGAGGGGGGTTTGGAGGAGCAGGGGTGCCAGTTGGTATTGAAGTCACCAAGAACTATGGTTTCTTGGGGATAGGTAGTAGATAACCAGTATAGGATATCCTCTAGGGTATTTAAGTTGTTGCCTGGTGGAATGTAAGCAGAGATGATGTTCAAGCATTTGTTCTGGTTAATCTGTAGTTAGGTTATGAGGAGTTCTGCATTATTGAATTGGGGTGGTTGAATGGTGTCTCTATTAACAGTTAGAGTATATTTGTAAAGGACTGCTATCTCACCTCCTTTCCTTGTAGTACGGTCTAACCAGTGAATATTATATCCTGGAGGTAGTATCTCATTATCAGTAGTACTAGGTTAGTATGGTCTAACTGGTGAATATTATATCCTGGAGGTAGTATCTCATTATCAATAGTACTAGGTTAGTACGGTCTAACCGGTGAATATTATATCCTGGAGGTAGTATCTCATTATCAGTAGTACTAGGTTAGTATGGTCTAACCGTTGAATATTATATCCTGGAGGTAGTATCTCATTATCAGTAGTACTAGGTTAGTACGGTCTAACCAGTGAATATTATATCCTGGAGGTAGTATCTCATTATCAGTAGTACTAGGTTAGTACGGTCTAACCGGTGAATATTATATCCTGGAGGTAGTATCTCATTATCAGTAGTACTAGGATAGTACGGTCTAACCGGTGAATATTATATCCTGGAGGTAGTATCTCATTATCAGTAGTACTAGGTTAGTACGGTCTAACCGGTGAATATTATATCCTGGAGGTAGTATCTCATTATCAGTAGTACTAGGTTAGTACGGTCTAACCGGTGAATATTATATCCTGGAGGTAGTATCTCATTATCAGTAGTACTAGGTTAGTACGGTCTAGCCGGTGAATATTATATCCTGGAGGTAGTATCTCATTATCAGTAGTACTAGGTTAGTACGGTCTAACCGGTGAATATTATATCCTGGAGGTAGTATCTCATTATCAGTAGTACTAGGTTAGTACGGTCTAACCGGTGAATATTATATCCTGGAGGTAGTATCTCATTATCAGTAGTACTAGGTTAGTACTGTCTAACTGGTGAATATTATATCCTGGAGGTAGTATCTCATTATCAGTAGTACTAGGTTAGTACAGTCTAACTGGTGAATATTATATCCTGGAGGTAGTATCTCATTATCAGTAGTACTAGGTTAGTACGGTCTAACCAGTGAATATTATATCCTGGCGGTAGTATCTCATTATCAGTAGTACTAGGTTAGTACGGTATAACCGGTGAATATTGTATCCTGGAGGTAGTATCTCATTATCAGTAGTACTAGGTTAGTACAGTCTAACTGGTGAATATTATATCCTGGAGGTAGTATCTCATTATCAGTAGTACTAGGTTAGTACAATCTAACCGGTGAATATTATATCCTGGAGGTAGTATTTTTAGGTTAGTATGGTCTAACTGGTGAATATTATATCCTGGAGGTAGTATCTCATTATCAGT
This sequence comes from Protopterus annectens, assembly GCF_019279795.1. Lineage (NCBI taxonomy): Eukaryota > Metazoa > Chordata > Ceratodontiformes > Protopteridae > Protopterus > Protopterus annectens. Next base: position 1,724,692,018 of record NC_056743.1, on the reverse strand, counting down.
AGTACTAGGTTAGTATGGTCTAAGTGGTGAATATTATATCCTGGAGGTAGTATCTCATTATCAGTAGTACTAGGTTAGTACGGTCTAACCGGTGAATATTATATCCTGGAGGTAGTATCTCATTATCAGTAGTACTAGGTTAGTACAGTCTAACCGGTGAATATTATATCCTAGAGGTAGTATCTCATTATCAGTAGTACTAGGTTAGTACAGTCTAACCGGTGAATATTATATCCTGGAGGTAGTATCTCATTATCAGTAGTACTAGGTTAGTACGGTCTAACCGGTGAATATTATATCCTGGAGGTAGTATCTCATTATCAGTAGTAATAGGTTAGTATGGTCTAACTGGTGAATATTATATCCTGGAGGTAGTATCTCATTATCAGTAGTACTAGGTTATTACGGTCTAACCAGTGAATATTATATCCTGGAGGTAGTATCTCATTATCAGTAGTACTAGGTTAGTACAGTCTAACGGTGAATATTATATCCTGGAGGTAGTATCTCATTATCAGTAGTACTAGGTTAGTACAGTCTAACTGGTGAATATTATATCCTGGAGGTAGTATCTCATTATCAGTAGTACTAGGTTAGTACGGTCTAACTGGTGAATATTATATCCTGGAGGTAGTATCTCATTATCAGTAGTACTAGGTTAGTACGGTCTAACCGGTGAATATTATATCCTGGAGGTAGTATCTCATTATCAGTAGTACTAGGTTAGTACAGTCTAATGGTGAATATTATATCCTGGAGGTAGTATCTCATTATCAGTAGTACTAAGTTAGTACAGTCTAACAGTGAATATTATATCCTGGAGGTAGTATCTCATTATCAGTAGTACTAGGTTAGTATGGTCTTACTGGTGAATATTATATCCTGGAGGTAGTATCCCATTATCAGTAGTACTAGGTTAGTATGGTCTAAATGGTGAATATTATATCCTGGAGGTAGTATCTCATTATCAGTAGTACTAGGTTAGTACGGTCTAACTGGTGAATATTATATCCTGGGGGTAGTATCTCATTATCAGTAGTACTAGGTTAGTACAGTCTAACTGGTGAATATTATATCCTGGAGGTAGTATCTCATTATCAGTAGTACTAGGTTAGTACAGTCTAACCAGTGAATATTATATCCTGGAGGTAGTATATCATTATCAGTAGTACTAGGTTAGTACGGTCTAACCGGTGAATATTATATCCTGGAGGTAGTATCTCATTATCAGTAGTACTAGGTTTTATTCAGGTTTCCATAAGACACATAATGTCTGGGGAGTAGGTTGCTAGGGGGATGTGTAGGTTGGGAATCTTATTGTTAATACTTATAATATTTAGGTGAAATGCTAGGAGGGAACTAGTGGGAGTAGAATGGGGTATCTTGACTGTGGAGGTTGTGGTAGGGGAGTGAAGGTTATTGTGTGTGGATGGGCCAGGGTTGGTATGGATGTCCCCATGTGTTATAAGGTTATAGTGACAGGATACTCTAAGCTTTAAGAGTTTGTTTATAAGTTTTATATAGACTTTGTCTTTAGGATTATGTTTTGTGGCTTTACAGTGGCGATATTTTGTTGATGGGGGTAGATTCGGTGTGCTGGGGATAGTAAAGTGTTTGGTGTTGTGTGAAGTCATGGGTGGCTGTTTGACCATTTGGGTAGTGAATACCATGGTCAAGTTTCTGTTCATAGGCAGTAAGATGGTAAAATAGAAATAGTATAGGCAATAGGGTAATTAGTATTTTTTTACTTGTTTCCATTTTGTTAGGGGGTGGGCCAATTTTGATGGTTGAGTTTGCTAACAGGGTGTGGAAGAATGGAAGAGAAGGAAATAGGTTAAGGGGGAGGGCTGTTCAGTAATGTATGAGACGTTGACTGATGCTTAGCATGGGGGAGTGGGTAAATTTAGTTTAAATGTAGCAGTAGTGGGGGCGGGTGGAAATTGGGGGCAGGGAGGAGAGCCCAAGCCCAAGCTCAGTGTGGATGAGCAGAGTGGGGCTAACACTGACTCCAAGTATTTCCTTAGGCTTTTGGTATGTATGGTTGTATGTTTGGCTTTATGTTTAATTTATTTTTTGCACCAAGTTATAGACTATGTTTAAGCTGTATTTCATACACTTGCAGGTTACTTTTATAGCTGCAGAGTATAATTTTCAGGGCTATGTGAGGGAAAGTAGAGTGAAATTACTGTGTTCAGGGTATTATTTTAGGTGTAAGAAAGAAAATACTAGGGGCAAACTAGCAAATTTTAACAATATGAAGGGAGCCAAATTACTGTGGGGGACAGCCTAAAAGGTGCCTTTAGACCCAGGTCAGCAGTATACAGTACTTGCTTTAAATTCTAATCTATGTTCTGTTTTTAAACACAGACAGCAACTTTAACAGTACAATTTGGTGGAACTTTTTAGCATTAGGAGCCTTATTTAAGGGCTGTGAAGTTTGGTGCTGTTGACCCAGTATGGCTGAATTAAACAGTTTAAACAGAAATACTTTAGAAAAAGTAGTAATCTTAGTTAAGTTTGTTATTGAGGGTAGACCAGTGTGGCTGTCCATTTTATTTTTCTTTTTAAAAGAATTCCCAACTGGATGCAGACCTAACTGTGCGAGCCTTTCAGGGTGGGAGCCATGAGAAGAGATAATACCTTAGTTAAGTTCAGTTAAGGGAGATGTTAAACAGTGGGCACACATGATATTTTGACTACTGTCTACTCAAGCTGATTATGAGCTGTTGTTCCCCCATCCACAATACAGAGGTGTACCCATATAACCACTTTAACAGAAAATCAGCTATGGTAGAGTAGTAGTAGACCAGGCAATCTCAGAGCTGTAATGCAGATTGTGCTCACACATTGTATGTCTCTCTTCACGCAGGATAACAATGTACATATGTATTTTGTTGATTGTGTGATGGATGACCCTTCTCTGTCTAGCAAACTGTGTGGCTCACTGGACTAGGAAAGCTACCATGGGTGATGCAATTGATGGTTCTCCTCTGGAGTTACTCACTTTTGCATGGGAAGTGGTAGTATGTTGGTGTTTTCACAGAATGTCATACCTCCCAACCTCTCAGTGCAAGAAATCTGGACAGACCCAGAAAGATTGGGGGGACAATGGCACAAACATAAGGACAGAGTTTAAATATTGGTCACATAAACCTTGCTGGAAACAATGATATTGCAGTAGTACATATATTCCGATGGATATAAAGTCAGACACACAATTTTTGGTCTGTATTAAGTAGAATGTGTTAATGTCAACCTTCAATAAAGCACCAGAAACCACAAATGTGTGAGGAACAGACCAAACATATGAGGCAAAACTCTGGACATTCTGTGAAGATCAGGACAGGTGAGAGAAATGCAGACTGTCAGTCAGGTGGTGTTCCAAAGACCAAATTACCACCATAACAACTACAAACACATGCAATCTGAGGGTCATACTGCTTAATGCTAGAAGCCTAAATCTCAAAATGCGCTCACTCAAAGCACTCCTTAAAATGGAGAACATTGACATTTGTGCTGTAACAGAGACCTGGTTCAAGGCAGCAGAAAGCACCCCTGCAATACCAGGCTATAACTCATTCCACACCTTTCAACCCCAGAACTTGGACTGAAGCTCCAAAGGTAGTGGTGTTTCCATATTCATAAAGGATGTGCACACCTCCAAATGGGTAGCCCAACATAATGCATCAAAGATACTTCAGGTGAAGCTAACACTGGGTACTACAGTGATTCAGGTCGTAGCCTGCTATAGGTCCCCAACCATGACCCAAGACTCACACTCCATGTTCCTAAGTACCCTTGAGAATATTAGGGTCCAACCTAACATTCTCTTAATAGCTGACTTCAACTACTCCTCCATTAACTGGGAAAACTACTCATGTACCAATATACTTGCCCATTTCCTGAAGTTCATTAATTCCAATGCCCTGGACCAGCTTGTTCTTACCCCCATTAGAGGTAGCATCATTTTTGACCTGGTCATTACTAACACGGGTGACCATTGCTGTACACCAATAGTCAGCTCCTCCCTGGTTAGATCCGACCACAAACTAATCACCTTGGAAAATCCACATCCCTCCCACCACACCACACCCACAAAGGTAACCACCATGAACAACGTCTCCAAAGCTAACTAAAAACAGAGGTGGCTAATTCACAGCACCCATGCAAATGGAGAATAGTTGTATTACCCCCGAATCATACATCAATGCACTGTACAAACACATACACAAATGCATGGATCTCGCCACACCCAATAGAACCAAGATGCTCTCCTCAAAAATAGAAAGTGCATCTAGTGGTTCCCTGCCATAAACATACTCTACAACAGAAGAAGGAAACTGATGAGGAATAAGGTGAAGTGCCAAGACTGGAAAAACTCCCTTATCAGCCTCAACAAAATGTTGAGATCCCTCATCAAATCCTCTAAAGCTAGCTATGAAAACAGAATGGCAGCACATAGTAAAGACAACCACAAGGCCTTCTATAGTTATGTAAAGATGGCAATACCTAGATTTGCTCTGAGCTACTGCACAATGGTACCTCCTATACCGAGCCAAAAGATATTGGTATACAGTACAGTGGCCGACAGATTCAGTGTCAACTTTACCCCTCTCTCCCCTCAAAGGACCAATCACAATACTAGTAGATTGCCAGGCACCTGGTATTCCTGCTGCACAGATTAAAACAGCACTGTCCAAGGCCAAGAATACAGCTTCTATGGGATCTGACAATATCCCTGGCTGTGTTCTACATGAACTACAGAGTGAACTAGCACCTCACCTGTTTGCCCTGTTAAATCACAGCCTCACCTCAGGCTTTTTCCCTACTGAATGGAGCACTGCTACAATCATCCCTCTCCACAAAGGAGGAACAACTACAGATCCTGGGAACTATCAGCCCATTAACCCAATGAGCCTGATATGCAAAGCTATAGAATGTATCATCATGGACCTAATAAACAAGGATATAGGAAATCTCCAAACTCTGGATCCCACACAGTTTAGTTTTGTGAAGGGTAGATCATGCCTGCTCAGCTTGGTTGACTTCTTTGAGACCATTCCCCACTCAGGAATCATAGAAAAACTCACTAAGCTAGGCATCAACCCCTATATCACTAGGTGGGTTGCAAACTGGCTCACACATAGAACCTACAGTGTGAAAGTAGCTGACTCCAAGTCAGACTGCTGACTAGTCATGAGTGGAGTCCCACAGGGTTCTGTCCTAGGTCCTCTCCTGTTTGGTATCTACTTCTCTGAGGTCCAGGCCAACATGAAGGGACTCTGGCTTACAATGTTCGCAGATGATTGTAAGTTGGGAGCTATTATTAACTCCCCAAGTGATGTTGGTATCTTATAGAATGGCCTCACTGAGACCAACGACTGGTGTCAGAACCATGGCCTTAAACTCAATGCCATAAAATGTGTCATAATCCCCTTTAGGAATAACCTGGTTCCCATGAGTTACCATATTGTTTGTAGTCAACTGAACACAGAAGGCATTATAAGAGATCTGGGAACACACGTTGACAGCAACCCCTCTTTTGATCACCACATTGCCACTGCAGTCAGAAAGTCCTATGTGGCACATTTCATTACTAAGGGTTTTGCATCCAGGAAGAAAGAGGTCATTGTCTCCCTCTACTCTTCCCACATTAGGCCACTCATCGAGTACAATTCCCCATTTGGCATGTACCTCACTAGACACATGCAACAACTGGAGAGGCAGCTGACACAGCTCTGTTAGAACTGCTACATCTAAAGAAATCCCAGTCCGTCTGCACCACATGCTCCAGAGACCTCAACCTCATTATCACAATTAACAGAACATGCTAGAGGGACATGTTCATAACCCAGAGACTGCCCATGCTATGGAATAGACTTCCCATACATGTCAAGCAGAGCACTTTGCTGACCCTCTTCAAGAGAAATCTTGATGAGTGGATGGGAAACAGAAAATTCACCCTGGGGGATTACTCCAGTGGCTCTACTCAACAAAGCACCAGTAACTAAGGTTGGGTGTAACAATGCCAGGGTAATCCTATGACTAGGCTTGTAAAGGTCCCAGGGACATTAGCCTAGTACAAATCTATGAACCTATGAATCTGTATGTTGGTGACCACTACAAATGGTATTCAAAACAATACTGCATTACACAAGTACATGTCAAGTAATATAGTCACCCTGTACATTAGACACACAGCTTCATTCCCCTGCATGGATGAAAAGGATGACAGGGATGTGGCACAGGTATCATCACTTGCACAGGGTGATGTGTGGGGGTGCTGGAGGCCTAAGCTGGGCTAAACAGTTGACAGCATGTGTGTGTCAGGAAGGGGAGTGGATTAGATGAAGCATAGAGAGGTGCCATCTGTGTCTGTAGGTGACCTGCATGTGACAGTGGTGTGAGTTTGTATGTACACAGTTAAGCTCAGTGCAAGCCCTACATGATGTATATTAGACAGCTGTGGACTGTACATGGTAGAGTTGACAGTTCACCATCTCCGGCCCTGAGCACGGGAACTGGCTTCATCAGGAGTTGCACTGGCACCACCATGCCCAAGGGCAGACATGGTGCTAGTACCTGATGGTACCTGCTGTCTGCTGGGACCGTGTCCCCCACATGACTGCCCAGGAATGTGGGCCCATTGCCTGTCACATTGTGGTGTGGACAGCACACTCCCCTGTAGCACTGGATATACTGTCTCTACAGGAGCATAACTTTGCATGGCAGAATGGACTCTCAGCAGATGGCCTTGCTGACCTACATCCACAGTTCCAATGCCCAACTCAACCACATGTTCTAGCACAGACAATGTGAGGCCCAAGACAGTCACTGTCTCAGCCCACCATCTGTCCACTGCATTAGAGAACCACTCCAGGGTGTTCCCAATGGTGGAGGCAGTCACAGATGTCAGACTGTGCTGCATCCATAACCCTAAGCATACATCTCATGTTCCATTCAGAATGTGCCTGTTTCTCCATGATGGCCTGAAACATGTACCGAGTGGCCCATGATGTGACATCTGCAACAGATGGTGGATGGACAGCAGCTCACCTATGAGCACCTCTGTCAATCAGCCTGTATGGGACCTTGCCAGTTCTCTGGCTATGCCCCGTACCTACCCTCACTGATGCCATAGTTGCTACACTGGTCTGTTCAATGTCTCCATCCTCTGATTGTCCCATTTATGAGGCCTGTGGGGACTGGGTATGTGTGGGCATACTTGCTGTGTGTGGGGTGAATAAGAGCAGAAGAGGGATGTCAACCTCTGAGACAGATTCAGCACCCGAAAACCCCACTTGTGGCTCACTGTGGCCACCATTATCATCAGAGTCCAAAGAGACACTGACATCTGCTGGTGTGGGAGAGTGACCTAACCTCCCCGAACACCTGTGGAAACCAATACAAAAGCAGTACATTACTACCTGCACTATGTGTGGAAAATTCAGACAGTCATAATAATGAGGATCCACAACTACATTACCACCGTCACATCCTCTCAACATACACATTTGACTCAAGGCCTTTATAACAAGCACATTAGGTAAATCACGTGACACGTGGCCAGTACAATGCATCTTTTAGGTATGCAGTATGACACTATACCTGATAACACAGGACATGAAACCCAGTACACCTATGTTAAATATATACAAATACAATTTTCAATGTCTAACATACCTACCATTGACCTTTTGGTATGTACAAGACATGTCAGATTAATTGCCTCATGTACACCAGGAGTCCTATTCACTCTGAACTATAACTGCAAAAGTGTTTTTGCCCATTTAGTTGCACTCCTGTGATTACCCACTCTAGTAAACTTAGTTAACTGTTCCAGACTGGAACATCGAAACATTCTACTCTGGTTATACACATTACGTGTACATAGGGTATTATCCTGGCATTCACCCTTAATAGCATATATATGTTCCATAACAAAACAGTATTAAGTTTATCAGAAGCAGAGCCACAGCCTTGGACAACTCCTGATGGACCTGTAAAAAGGTGAGTGTGAGGTAATTTCAGTACCACTGCATGCTGCAGCACAACAAGGTAATACACACATATATCTCACATGCACAGTAGCAACTATGTTATTTGATGTATTGCTGACATTCTGAATATGAGTGTACAACTGAGCTAACCCCCACAGTACATAGACCTGACACCCACGTTAACGTATGTACAGCCTGACAGAATGACTGTTACAGTATTACAATGGTGATCACAGTAAGCTTACTTGCATGATCCTCTGCTGTGGACACTGTAGTACCCACCTCCATGATGTATGGTGTGATGGATTCCTGGGAGATGTCATGTGTCCCTAGGTTCTCCAGAAATTACTCAGTGGCCATTAGTGGTTGTTCCATTGCAGGCCCTCCACCAGTGGTGGCATGATCCCTGGCTACATCAGCTGCCCTTCGTCATGCAGCATTCACCATGTCTGTAGCATGGTGTCAAACCTACTCATATGTCCTGTCCTGGTGACCAGTCTCATTCACATCCTGGACAATGTCTGCCCCTAATGCAGCCTGCTGTTTCCTGTTATGTCTCCCCCTAGATAGGAGGATGTGATGATGCTGCCATAGTCCTTGAAGTATAAATTCATTCTCTGCATCTGAGAAGGGGGCATGCCTTCTGTGATACATTAGTCCTGAAACACACCAAAGGGAAACACATTACAGGATCAAATACATGGATGTCCACTATGTACAGATACAGCAAGAACAAAATGTCTTGCACTATCCACTGCTTGCTCACACATGTCATAACCCATAGTGTGACAATGTACTACATGTGTTGATGTCATCGAGATAGTATCATTACTGAGGTAGTTCCCTGTGTGCCATGAGAGATTCTGCTGTATGATCATACACAAAATAATCAGGTCCACTGTGGTGTCCCCCCTAAGGCACGCCACCCACTAATATATCATGAGACCAGTGCCAGACAAATGGCAGTGTGCTATTATGATGACTATATTAGGAAATCCAAAAACACCAGTGTGCCCCAATGACAAAAGACAATGCAACCCTGATATATTGTACACCCCCTGTAGGTGTAAGTCAGCAGGGTATGAATGACATATCATTACCACAGGTCTAAGACAGGCTTACTGCTGTACTCACTATCCCTCATACTTCTACCCTCCCATTGTCATGCTGTTATACACAAAAAACAGTTACATACCAGGTGGAGTGCAGTACTCCTCTGTTGAAATATGCTACTACTACTATGTCACAAAGGTGTGCTCTGGTGAGGGAAGTCTTGTAAATAATGTTTGCCCATAGCCAGCTGCTTGCATTTTAACATGCTGCTCATTAGCAGGTAATTGCCTCTAAACCAATCTGTGACTCTGATATGCTAATTGCAGCCAAAAGAGGTGAGTTGTAGTATCATTAGCCAGTGACATGCAACCACTGTGCAATATATAAGGCCTTCATGTAGACAAGGGCCCCTTTCTTAGCTGTTGAGATGGATATTACTTGGGTGAGAAGACTACATCATCACAGAGGGTAGGTCTGTTGCAGAAACCTTTACATAGAGCTGTGTGTACCATAGGCTGCAGCTTCTGCTGCAGGTAATAGACATAGGCAGTGAGTGTGAACATTTTGGAGGACAACAAGTTGTAGGTGTATCTGTCAGCTATATCAGCCGTGTTGTAGAGGCAGAGCCAGTGTGAGAGTAGCCCTAATACTCCAATTACGGCATGTGTTTAAGGTACATATGTTAGGCAACTGTGTCAGTAATAGAGTACTAGGCGACATATACTAATGCTATAGGGATATGTGATCTGTGTCCCTACCTGCTGGTCTGTGACTTCCAGCAGTGAAAAGCAGTTATTTACTTTGCAATGCTTTGTGTGGATAATGAGTGCATGAGTCATTCATTAATTGCTGTCTTCACAATAAAGTAATTGAAATGCAACACAACACTGGATTTGAACTCAGGACTGGTTGTGGCAAACTGAATTGTATGCAAGGCATTTAACAGACTGATCTACTGAGTCACTGCTGCTGTAGGTGTATTTGCAAGATATATGTGCACACATACAGGCTGCGACATAAATTTACTATGTCCTTCAGTATGTGTATGGCTTTATATGGATCTATTACTGTACCAGAGTCCCAGCTGAATATGTATTTTGCCATGAATGCCTTAGCTGGTGACTTTCTACATGTTGCTGATAAAAGGGCACATTTACCTGCTCTCACAGGCCTTAGTTACATCCATTATCAACAGTGCAGTGGGGTGCGCAGCTCCACTGAAACATGCCTAATGACTCTAATCGGCAATTACTATGTTTTGTCTGAACCACCTGTTTTAATTAACAGTTGCGTTGCATGGCTGTTAATTCAATATGCTGCAGGTGTGATGGGCTCAGGTTTGAAACAAAGCAGAGGTGTTTATTTTGTACATGTCTTACACTGTTAGAAACACATGGTCATTATAGCTCTATTTAGCTGAGCTGAGCGAAGCTGCATGACACAGCGTGCCTGGCAGCGGCGTTGCTAAAAATATATAAAAAAAGGGGGAGATAGGAAAGTGGTGAAATAGGGACAAGCAGAAAGATAAACATAGTGAAAGGCTGGGATGGATGTGCAGGAAGGGTGTAGGAAAGAACCATAGCTATCAATTTCATGCACAGCAACAACTTTGCACTTTGACAGAATTTGTAGATGAATTTGGAATATCCAACCTCAGAGAGAGGGGTGAGGGCAACATAACTGTGTTGTTAAGCCAATTGGACTAAATTATGTGTGTCAAGTGGACATGTATGCAAAATGGAGAGCTATGTATTATGTATGGGACGATATTTTTTGGGGGGGGTTGCTTTTTTTTTTTTTTTTTTTTTTAGGTGAGAGTGGAATGTTGGGGAAGGGACATAGGTATGTGTAGGGGAGGTAAGTTGGGTAGGTGAGGATACAGCAGACAGAGGCAGTGTGTGACACATGAGGGAGTGAACACCTTGGATAGGGAGGGTGTTGTGGACTTCAAGTCCCACGTGACTCCAAACAGCAGTGTGACTTGCGTCTCTGCCCATGGAACTGTTGATAATGCTCCATCACTGCCCAGAGGGTGGCTTTGCTGGAGATTGGGCACCAGGCCGAGCCTGCCCCACCATGGTGGCCAACATGCCCTCAATCTAGTGTAGGTGCAGTCGGGTTCATGTCAGTACATCGACAAGTCGGAAGATCGACATTCACTCCACCAACACATGAAATAATCGAAACCGCAAACACGGACATTTAACAGGTAAGAGGTTTACATTTCGCTAATCATGCCTACCACACATGCATAACACTGCCACACTTACTAAAACATGGTAGGCATGATTAGCGAAATTAAAACTCTTACCTGTTAAATGTCCGTATTTGCGGTTTCGATTATTTCATGTGTCGGTGGAGTGAATGTTGATCTTCCGACTTGTCGATGTACTGACATGAACCCATGCAGTCATAGCCATGGTGAACTATCCTGTGCTCCAAGACTGACAGCTCTGCATGGGTGACAACACCCCCCCACTACTGCTGCCGGGGGGGGCAGGCCCTGTCCCCTAGGGTGGTACTACCAGACACCACAGGTAGTGCAGGGGCAGCTGAAGGGGCACCACTGGTTTGGGTCCCAGATGTGTAGGGACCCAGTGCTATGGCCAGTTGAGGCAAGGTAGGGGGATCAGCCAGAACTGGCCTACCGTGACGTGCTGTGGGATATGAGGTATAGCAATACGTTATTGTTAGTAATAACCAAACTAATGTTAGTATTAAAATAATTGAACATCAGATATTAGTCAAATACATATTAATGCATAACATGTGAAACACAACATTAAGTAACATAATAGTATGGTAACATCATGCCAGAAAAAAGTAAACTATATAAGGCCAACAAAACAGTTATTTTAACAAATATGTTAATGTTGCATCATAATAAAACATAATCAACTACATTTTCCAATATATAGTTAATTTAACAAATATCTTATTAAATCATAATAAAACATCAATAATGAAACACATTTTTCCAAAATATAGTTAGTATAACAAATTATGTTGATATTAAATCATAATAATAAATAATGGTAATAAATAAATGAAGATAAGGGGTGGGGAGAGAGAGAGAGAAATTCCATTACTGACATTGCAGCCTATATCCCTCAACACACTAAGATATACTCTACAGGTGTGTAATGTCAGGTTTGAGTACACTGACTACAATTTTCCTATAACTGATGTAGCACGTACATACCTCTCAAGCTGTTAGCATGCGTCAGTATGGGCCAAGCAGTAACAAATGCAGGTACACCACTACACAGAACAGTTTCACATAATGTGGATTTACATAACTACCCAGGTGTTCTGTTAACAGATTTGGTAATACATTGCATCCAGGTATTAATTTATCTGCTAATCATGTGACAGACAGATTAGACAGTTTTAATTACATTACGAGAAATCTTGACACTTGAGAGGCATGTTTGTGTACAGTAAGTAAAGTAGACAGGCATCATGCCTTAGTTGGCAGGCATGGGAGTAGAACCCAATAGATGACTGCAGAAAACATCTGCAAATAATGTAATAACTGCCTACAGCAACTTAGTACAGACATGCAAGGGATATAGCCATACTGGGATTACACAGTTTTATTTATGACTCAACAATGCTAATGAACACATTCATGGTATTGATGTTAACATTCTGTGAAATCTAAACATACTATCTGCTCATAATATGGGCCACCTTACCCATATATTTGTTGTGTTCCTGGTGAGAGAGAAAATGTGAGCATTACGTGACTGATACTGAAAATTTAGTGCTATATATCACTGGATTCGAACCCAGTACTGTGTGTGGCAAAAAGTACTGCATACAAAGCATTTAACAGACTGAGCTACCAAATTACTGCTGACTGTTGAGTGACTGATACTTGCCTGGAGATCATCTGGAACTATGAATTGAGCAGTACAAGTTACAAGGCATTCCTCTGGCATTCTAGTACTATTACAATGTTATAGTAGATTGCAGTGACAGTAGAACACACATGCATGGAACACAACCATACTGCATATATGAAAAAATCTGTATTTTAGAATCAATAATGCTAGTGAACACATTTTATTGTTATTGGTTTGAAATATCTATGAAGTCCACACAATATCTGCCCATGGACTGGATTACCTCACCCATATACCTTTATTACCTCCTGTCTGAGGAAGAGAGAGCATTATGTGACTGATACTGGCCTGGATACAGTCTTGGACACTACTATGGGTTGAGCAATACAGTTTGCAGATCATTAAGTTTGCTGGCTACAAGTATTACAGTATCACAATTGACTGCAGAATCTTACCATTGCATACAGCTCTACTGCTATGGTTTTGACAAAACATAATCTTGCTGAACAACATTTTGCTTACTGTTATTGGTATTGCTAATGCTTTATTGATATACAGTTCTTATTGTTCATTTATTGCACTACACCTCTACAGCTTTAATTACCTATTTATTGCACTACAGTTCTACATGCCCATTTATTGCAGTACAGTTTTTCTTGTGTATACGTAATTGCAGTAAATGCTTTACACTTTCTTGCTTATTGCACTACAGTTGGCATACTAAATCCGTACTTACCACACTCATGGTGCAACCTGGCCAGGCGCCCAGCATGGGACTTGACATTGCAAGCCCTCTCAGCTGCAGCTATTGGGAGAGAAGCACACCATTATGCATACCTGTTTTGCAGACCTTTAGCTTGCATATTGGTTAGACAGAGGAAGACATACATACACACTTGTGGAGCATTCCCAGCTTGAGCTTCCTGGATCCAGGTGTTCAGGGTCCCCCTCTTCCTCCTTTTCAGGTCATCAAAATGGTGACAACACTGCTCACCTGTGCAGGGGATACCAGTAACACTGGTAAGTTCCCTGACCAAATGGTCCCAGGCCTCCACTTTTCACTCTGAGCCCTGGAATCCACCCTGCATCCGCAAGGGTTCATGGTTTTTAATAAGAAGTCTACCATGAACCTGGACAACTGAATGTTATACTGCTGTGCCTGAAAGCACACACCTTTACCAACACTGCCAGACATACCAACAGTTGAAGGAACTCCAATGACTGTTGCATAATTCCCCCATTAGGCTTAATATAGGCAGTTTCCCCACCCTTACACATCATTCAGCAACATTCAAAAAAGCATAGCGTCACTTAGCAGTGCACAAGCCAGCTAAGTGAAGCCAAGCAGTGTGAAAACTCGCAAAACCATGGTTTTAGCATGGCTTAGCACTACGCAAACACTGGTAGCCATTAGCATGTTTATGCACTGCTTAACATGTTTGGATAGTGCCTAAAAGAGAGCAGCAGTGCTAAAATTTCACAATACTGTAATGAAATTATAATACATTAATTTACAGACATATTATGCCTGTTATGGACTCGAACCCAGGACCCACTCTACATAAGAATATAACTCTACCCATGGAGCTAGTTGGATATTATGAAAACTAGTGTACCTTCACATATACTACTAGGCTACCTGTTAGAGTTTCTGAGCACTTTTCCGTGCTATGGAAACATGCTTAAATACACCTATAAATAATGATATAGAAAACTTAAATTGAATACACCAGTTACATTAAAATAATAAAATAATAAATGTATCCTACTCTTACTTATACATTAAAAAACATTTCAGATTAATAGTTTCATTCAAACCTGGTGCTTGATCTGCACCAAGGTAAATTTGCCAAAAAGCCTCTTTGCGTTCCAACTTGTTGTTTTCCCCACCAAAGCATACATTGTCTAGCTTGTCCAAAACAAATAAATTGAAATTTCTTGAAATTATTAGAATTAACAGCATGTCTAGTTAAAGAATTTGATAAATCTTTCTTTTTAATTGCCAACTGATGTTCATAAACCCTACGTTTCAAACATCTGATAGTCTTGCCTGTGTAATAACTTGGGCAAGACAAACAAGTCACAATGTAAACCACATACTCACTGTTACATGTAAAATTTGTGTAATGGAATGTACAAGTCCAACATGTGTCGCTACTGTGGCCATATCAAGACAGGGATGAGATTTACCATCAGGGACAGGGTGTTTCACCTTATGGGCAGGTTCAATTGCCGTAGTACTCAAGTAGTGTACTTGGCTCAGTGTTCCAGCTGTCCTGCTTTTTACATCGGTAAAACCAACAGAAAATTGCAGGAACTAATTTATGAGCATCTTTATGCTATCAGGAAAGGCAAGATAGACAATGCTCTAGCTAGACATATAGCAGAAAATCTAAGTCATCAGTTCTTGTTTTGTATCATTGATCAGGTGAAATCCGACTTCAGGGGGGTCTACTTCCCTCCTTTTGGAATGTAGGGAGGTGTCGTGGCAACTCAGGTTGGATGCTTGCCATACCCCAGGCCTCAATGGCATGTTATCCATTACTTGCCTTTTGAAACTTAAAAGGTTGAAAAGGTAGACCAGGGCTGCCATACCCATGTGTTTTGGGTTCAATCCAATATATGTTATTTTTGGTCATGACCATTATTGGCACAATTCAATTTCATATAGCAGTTAGGCAGTTCACACTAGACCTTTTCTATTTTAATTATAAAGTACAGTTTTCTTCTTCCTAACCAGCATTTCCAGCAATTTTGATTCCCAGGGTTGATTTATTTAGGTTTGTTTCTAGTATGGCCCTTTTACTACATAGTAACATTGGTTCCTTATATTATCGCTTTGAAAGGTAACCAGATAGTAGGTATTGGACTTGGGACAGGGTCATAGTTTAATGACTAACACGATTATTATTTCTATTCTCTGGAGGGGTCATATATTTAGGTTAGGAATGGATTTTATACTTCTATCTGGTAAGAGCTCTGTGCTGTTCATTTTTATACTGCACAAATGTCGCTTATGTTATGTTACATAAATGTGGTTGTATGGTTTTATGCTGACCGCACTAAGTGCGTGCATTCTTTATAAAACATGTCTTCTGTATATATATATATATATATATATATATATATATATATTCCATTTTAACATACATTTTGATTTAGTTGTTTGATCTATTTTATTTACATATTTATTTTCGTTATATTTTCGTAGTGTCGTCGGTGATGTTTACTTAGGTTTATTGGTTTATGGCCCTTCAAGGCACCAACCGGGTCTATCAAACAGTTTTTCAGGTTTATGTTTACATCGGTTATTCACCAGAAAAAATACTGATTTCATTTTATAATGGAGATAAATTTTCACAAAAGGGTATTCTTTCATCTGAGAGATTGCTATACCAACCGTCATTTAACAGGGAGCTTTAGATCGGAGGTTTAAGAATACCTGACAGCGCCTATCAGTTGACTATATGTTTTAAGAGAGCCACAAGAGTCGGTCATGTTTGAGACTGTATGGCATTGTTTTATGAATATTATTTTGGTGTTGTGGGACGCATAAGTTTTAGATGCAGACTTATTATGATGTTATTTACATTGCACTTATGAGTAGTAGCTGATTTTATATTTCAACTGCTGTTACTGCTTTGAATGCCGGGTTGACTTACCACAAGTTTTAGTGTAGGTGGGTGTGCCAGCATTCATTATTCACTAATTAATGACCATGTGATTTTTTTTAAATGACTCATTGTATATAAGATAACGGTTAGTAACAAGACACTGTTTTTATTTGCTTTTCTGATGAAGTTGGAGTGTGTCCGATGAAAAGCTCGTTTTTGGTGCTTAAAATAAATTGTTTCATCTTGAGGGACGGACCGTGTGTTTGGTTTACTGAAATTCACCCGTTGCTTGGCTCATTGAATTCAACCTGCTGGCACAGGAGCGTGTTCCTATTTTGTTTTCATCAGTTTTTTCTTGCTTTTTGTTGTTTGTTTTTGTGTATGTCAGTAATGGAAGACGCTGCAATGCCTACGTCTGGTTCTTGTACGGTTGGTAACCTCACTCAGTTGATCGAACTGTTGACCCAGAAAGTTAACCATTTATCCAATTGACTGGACGATGTTCTGGGTTCGCAACAAGTGCGGGCGCATGACTCTTCAACTTATACTAATGGAGTATCTACAGGAGGGCAAGCAGGAGGCAGCCCTCCCAGTGTCTTGAACTCTACATTTGTCCATTTCCATTCTGAAAATGAGTATCAACCTATGAGGAATTCTTCTTCATCTTCTGGAGTCCAGTCTACTGAAACTGGTACATCTACAGTAACTCAAGACTGGGGCACAGGAGTGACCCACTCTACCGGTGCTAACATTCCGTCATCGAAACCACATGGTATACCCAACTTAAATCTATGGCTCAATCGTTCATTAATTTTTTCAGACATTGGAGGGAACCCAGTACCTGATCCTGATTTGGGCGGGTTATTGGACCTTCCTTCAAAATTAAATATTTTTGAATGGAATCTGTTAAAACTAAGGAAAATACAGTTGGAAGTGGCCTACTTTGGTGAGTGTAAAAGGGCCGGTATAGTTCCGAAGGGATTAAGATCGTGGCAGTACCCCACGGGATTGGAGGAGGCAGGAGTTAATCAGCCTTTTTGATAGACATGGGTTTGAATTAATGGACCTTATTAGTAACCACTACCAGTTAGCTACTGACAACCTACTATTGGACATCAACAAGCTGGATGAGGAAATAAAAATGATCTTCATTTCCATCGGTATAGGTACGAGTATGACCGTACCTACAGTAGTATTGACCAGCATATTTCAAAACTCACCTCCACTAAAATCAAAAACCTGCAAAGGGACATTAAGGTATACAAAGATGGCACGGCTTATCCAAAAACTCCAGTATTCCAAGGTAACTACTTGTCCTTTAGAGCATGAAGGGTGTGGGTGACTACCCCCAACCAGATAAAACTGGGTGAGGGGTCTAGCTACAAGGAATCTACCATCAAGGATTCGACGGACCTTTCGGATACAGTCAGATGTAGCGAACGATTGGCATCCCATCATCAATCTAGTAATGCAGAAGAGGTAGTGGATGTCCCACATTTTCAGGATCCAGCCTCATCCCCTACAGAGGAACAGGATCGGAAATCCTGCAACCGGTCCAGGCCCAGGAGGAACTGAACCAATTAATTACTGGGACTGGTTCATCCAAATCTGGTCAAAATAATATTCTATTAAACCCAAGAAAGGATTTCAAGATATTTAATTTTTCAGATCATGTCTTTGAGATTGAGTTAGTGGATGTGTTGGCAAAAGGTTTTTCTTATGTGCCCACTAAGAGGGCTGATAAAGCTTCTTCTGTTATTGATTTAAAACTCTTTGTTAGAAAGTTAAAGCTACAGTTACTAATGGGAAATTTCACTAGTGTCAGGGGCGAATTCCTTCTGGCCAGCACATACAATTCTCCGCTGCATCCATCCTTGAACCTATTCGAACAGATTTGTGAGTTGGATGTAAGACATACCCTCAATAAATCTTTACCCTAACAAGGTTTTAGATACAATATCAGTAAAGATGAGAGACTATTATTAGATTCCCTAGCCAGTTCTTCAGTCAGGGTTATGCAACCGGACAAAGGCGGAGGCCTGGTAGTCATGAATGAGGTTGAATACGTACAGAGGATGGAAGACATCCTTTCCTTTGAATCTTATAAGGAGGTTTTCAGGAATGAATTGAGTATATATAATTCTAGGGTTTCCACTTATTTTGGCGACATGTTTGTCAACGGATCCATTGATTTGGATCTACTGAATTTTATATCTCCACCTACATATAAAATTCCTATTATTTTGGATCACCTAAAATTCATAAAAACCCTTTGGATCCACCGATGTGCCCCTTAGTAAGTGCCAGGGGCAGCATTACGTATGCTAGCGCCAAAGTAGTGGACTCAATATTAAAGAAATATGTGGATACTGAACCCCAAATTTCTAAAGATTCCTGGTCTTTCCTGTCCATGATCAACCAGACTATTTATAGAGAAGATAGTCACTTTTTAACAGTTGATGTGAAAGACCTATATACATCTATCCCTCATTCAGTTGCCTTAGAATGGATCCCAGACATGTTGTCCAAAAAAGAGGCCCCTGCTAAAGATATCCAACTAGTGAACGAATTGTTGGACATTATACTGTCCAACAATTTTGTGTCCTTTAATAACAGATTCTACTTACAGTTGATAGGAGTACAGATGGGTTCCCCGTGTGGTGCCAGTGTGGCCAATTTGGTCATGGCTTACTGGGAAAGGGAGTTCATTTTAACTAATCCATTATTCATGGAGATGGTATCTTTATATACACAATTTCTAGATGACAACTTCATTATTATGAAAGGTGACGAGGAGTCAGCTATTTCTTTAGTAGATATGTTCAATTCTTCCACTAACTTTTTACAATTCACTTACAACTTTTCCTTAGATCGGGTAGCTTATTTAGATGTAGATCTCTCGAAGGACAAAGTAAAAGATTGTTTTGTAGCTAAGACCTACAGGAAGGAATCTTTTTCCATTAGCTACGTCCACTTTGATAGTTGCCATCCTTTGTCCAAAAAGCGATCCATTTTTAAGGGTCAACTTGTCAGAGCTGCCCACATGGTATCCAGGGACTGTGATTTTGAGGAAGAATGTGCTTTCATGGCAGACCTTTTTTCTAACAGGGGTTACCCCAAAGACCTCATTAATGATCTGTTACGAGAGGTCCATAATAAGAGAGCTTCTGGGGTATATGAACCTATTTTAAATTATAATACCTTTGATAGAGTAACACTTGAAAGGAGGAAGGATGAAGCTTTTCACATGCCATTCAGTTTTGTATTAACATACAGTTTGGATGCTAGGGAGTTTTTCGCCATCATTTTGTAAAATTGGAATTTGATTACCCAGGATGACTCCACCTGTAAAACCCTGGTAGAATTACCCTGTTTAGTGTCCAAGAGAGGCTTAAACATTAAAGGTATCTTAGAAAGAAAACCTAAGATTTTGAACAGCAGGAATGGAATGTACAAGTGCAACATGTGTCGCTACTGCGGCCATATAAAGACAGGGATGAGATTTACCATCAGGGACAGGGTGTTTCACCTAATGGGCAGGTTCACTTGCCATAAACTCAACTGGTGTACTTGGCTCAGTGTTCCAGCTGTCCTGCTTTTTACATCAGTAAAACCGACAGAAAATTGCAGGAATTAATTTATGAGCATCTTTATGCTATCAAGAAAGGCAAGATGGACAATGCTCTACATATATTATATACCACTATATACTACTCTACTAATACTATATACTATGCATCTACATATACATATAAATATATATATATATATATATATATATATATATATATATATATAGATATATATATATATATATATATATATATATACACACACACACACACACACACACACACACACACACACATATATATATATATATATATATATATATATATATATATATATATATATATTTTTTTTTTTTTAATTATGATAACTAATTGCATCTGGTTTCTATTTTTAGATGTCTGCCAGGTGTCAGCTGTCTATATGTGAGCACAGCTTGACATTGCTGTACTCCACACCGTGCTGAGCAAACATGCAGTTAAACAAAAAAAAAATTATAATTATAAATATATTAAAAAAAACACATCATACAAAAGACTTATCAGACAGTTGACACACTTCACAACATTATAACAGTGGCAGGGAGCATTACAGGGAGACTCACACTCATCTGTAGCCACAAGTAGCTGCTACACTTCTGCCTACACTGATTCAATACCCATGTACCCCAGCTCCCTGTCGGCAGCATCATTATTAATATTTATTAATTTATTTAACATTTGTTAACCGGGAAAGTCTGACTTGGAATGAAGCCAATTTTCAGTGGAGGCCCTGTGAGAAATGCTCCAGATGCATGTCTTTGTAATGGGAGAGTAAACCAGAGCACCCAGAGAAAACCCACATGAACACAGGGAAGACAGGCAGACTCTACACAGAAGGCTAGAATCGAACCAGAGAACCTCTTGCTGTGAGGAAACAAGCTACCGCTGCAATACTGTGCCATCCAAATATGCACGGTGCACTGCTGAGAAGGGAGCCATGGCCGTGTACATGTATACACTCCATGTAGGCTCTATACTGTGCCTACATGGAATTTATTAATTCTTGGGGATTGTTTTTCAGAGTTGCTAATTTATAGGTTCATAGGTAGGTACGAGGCTATTGGCCCTAGGGCCTATATAAGCTTAGCCAAACAGTACCCTGACTTTTGCCATGCAAGAAAATTATTTTCCTGTGCCCCTGTCAAGCAGAGTCACAGAAGTGATCCCCGGGGTGAATTTCCTATCTCCCATCCAGTCATCAAGATTTTTCTTGAAGAGTGCTAATAAGGAGCTTTGTTTGATATAGATAGGTAGTTTGTTCCAGAGTATGGGAAGTCTCTGATATAGGAATCTATCCTTCCAGCATGTTCTGTTTATTGTGGTGACAAGGTTTAGGTCCCTAGAGCATGTACCTCGGAGGGACTGGGATTTCTTTACGTGGAGCATGTCCAACAGCTCTGGGTTTGACATAGCCTTGTATGTTAGGCACAGATTGCCTCTGAGTAGGCATTTAGGTAGATTTTTGTCTAGTGAGGAGATATTTGTGATGATTACCTTCCATTTTTCCTTTGCACTTTCCTGTTTTGCCTCATGTATGTACAGTGACTTTCCTTTTATCCAGTTCACCACTAAACTTTAATTTATGTACTTATAATTGTATTAATGTATGTGTGTATATATATATATATATATATATATATATATATATATATATATATATATATATATATATACAGGTTTACTATCACAATGCTGACGTGCACTTGCACGGCTATGAGGTATTCGAACAACAGATGTTCGAATACTTCATATTTCGGCAGGTGATGTGAGCGAACATTACAGTTGCGAATGGACTGTGCATTCGCAATTCTAATGTTCGCTCATGTGAGGGGATTGCGGTACAGTGTGGTTAGGGAAATACATCCCTTTCCTCACTGTAGTGCGATCTCGGAGTTGGAATATTAAGTTGGGGGGTGTGGGGCTGCAGCCCCCATTAGGGGTGCAGGGGGGCCTTGCCCCCCTGCATAACTGTGTGTTTAGGCTGGTTAGGTAGGTAGTTACGGGATGGGTGGGAGTGCTGTGTATTGCTGAAAATGTCGCGAGTGTGTGATACCCTCTGTATAGAGATGCAGAATATTGTTCTAAAGACCTCTGTGAGTGCCTGTTCTCCAGAACTTATTCCCAGACATTAAGTTTATAGCTATCCTGATGCATCATGCAAAAAGTATATAACTTCCATAAGCATTTCTGTGCTTCTTGTTTGATAGTTTAAATATTAGCTAGTGGAAAAACAGTGTGAATGGTGTGAAGTGAAAACAAAACCAATAAACAGGAAATAACTTCACACTGTCTGTACTGAGGTGAAAATGGCAGTAAAAATACTGCTCTAGTCCAACAAGGGTTCCTTTCACAAAATGTATACCAAAGTCTGAAATATAACAAATAAATTTAATAAAACACACAACATGGAGACAATAAAATCCAAAAAGAAATACAAGTACAAATGGTTAAGCACTTTTGTCCCTGAAGTTTTTCTGGAATTTCTTCAGAACCATAAACCGTATAGCACTACCAAACTTTAAATATGCATACATGTAGTCATATGACTCGAATAAATTAAAACAGCAGCTAGTGTGTTATGCAGCACTCTTGCTTGAAACCTTTTCATGTAACTTTTAAAAGGATAATTCATGTCACAGAAGAGCAGCTAACATAGTTAGCAATTTCCTCTGGTACTAGTTAAAAATTGTTCTAAAGCAGTGATGTTGAAGCTTAAAAAATACATTATTTAAATGTACAGTAACTTTTAAAAATTATGTTTGTTTAAAACATCCAAGTTTGGATAAAAGGGTATAAAATAGCAACCTCAGAATGTTATGGTGTTTGTCCCCCCCCCCTTTTTTTTCAGTATGAAAAACAAGCATCATACCAAGGTTTACAAATATAAGAATGATCAGACTGTGATAAACCCATAAAATAATGATTCATTAAAAAACCTCTATTTGAAAAACTTCCACTTAATTATGTCTTTCAGTTAAATCCAGATGTGCTACATCTCCTGGGCTTTAAGTTTTAAAATAGGCAAAATGGACACATTGTCATTAAAATCTGGCAGGACTCTGACAATCAATTTAAATTACCAAAAAGGTTTTTTGTTTTCTATGTCTAACTCCCATCACCCACCCTTTTCATTTATAGGGATGATATCGATAATCGTAAACTTGCATTTGGGATCCCTTGTGCAAATAAGGGTGTGTTTAAAAGGACATTATTCATATTTTCCTAGAAATGGCATACAAGTGTTCATAAATCCATTTCCTAAATTGCTTCTCTGTCTTGCCCACATAAAAAAGCCAGATTTTTGGCAAATAGTAATGTAAATCAACCCTGTTATTGCACAATTACCTTCTTTGAGATGCAAATCAAAGGATGGGTTTCCTACAGTCACATTTGTTCTTTCCAGCATATACTTGGATTGTCTACATATACCATACCACATAGTTCCCCATTGCTTCAGATGTAGAATGTCTTTAGTGTATTCAAACAAAAATTTGAGCTTTTTACCAGTTTTATACAGGATTTTCAGGGTTGCTGTCAAATTGTTTAAAATCTCTGGGTTGCCCTTAAAAAAATGACCCAGTTTTTAAATAAAATCTCCTTAATTTCTCTACCACATCCACCAAAAGTAACTACCATATATTAGTAAATCTATTGCCCTTGCTATCCATATTCCTATCTGGTAAATGTTATATCTGTGTTTCTGTACCTAACAGGAGTTTAAATTCACCCCCCCCACCAAAACTTTCTCATTTACTTTTAGAAGGAGGTGGTGTGGGTAACCCCTTTCTTGAAACATCTGTATTAGTTTACATAGTTCCAGTTTGAAATTTAGCTTGCTTGAACACATTCTTGCTACTTGTACTAGTTGCTCCTTGAAAATATTCTTTTGTGTATTGAGGGTGGCAACTCTGATAATCCAAATAATTATTGTCAAAAGTTGTTTTTCCTATAAATTTTTGAAGCAAATTTTGTTTAGATCCATCTTTGTAAAGGGTGACATCATGATAATCTATATTCTCTCCATTCTTGTAAGTAAACTTGAAGTAGGAGATGCATTATTGATGTACATAACAAAATCCTCTCTTACCTTTCCCTTGTCCTTTCATAGAATAAAAATATCATCCAGGTAACATAAATATTCAACTGTTCTTCTAAAAATCATGTTGCTTTTTCCAAGAAAACATCACCAAATTATCATATATAAGGGCACAACTTGCCCACATCACTACCCCTTTCACCTTTTTAAAGTACTCACCTTCAAAGGTTATTAAATTGCTAGTAAGAATTGTTTCCCTACCCCCATAACAAAATTTTCTAATGTACTCTTTAAACTAGCTTATTCCAAAATAGCCTAATGGAGTAGGTTTAAACCTTCCTGGTGCAGAATGGATGTAAAAAGATCAACATGAACAGTGGAAAAACAACATGCCTCACTATACCATTCCTATTTGATCTGAGTCAAAAAGCCCCATGAATCTTTTAAAAAGTAATCTATTGAATTTAATGTGTTTTTAAGTAACCGGTCTATAAATGTGCCAAGAAGGGTGTGTTGAACTATTGTGTGCTGCTGCAATAACTCTATAGGTGGATGCATATATATTTTTGTGCACCTTTGGTATTCCAAAAGCTGTTGGGATAAGGGGGTGATCATTTATCAAACATTTATGTAAATCTTCTGAAATGGCACCTTGCAGTAATGTGTCTTGTAGGAATAATTGTATTCTTCGGTGTGCTATGAAGATTTCATTTCTAGACACCACTTCATATTTGTCTGTATTATGTAAGATATCTAACATATTCCTATTGTAATCCATATTATCTACCAACACTATCCCTCCCCCTTTGTCCGGCTTCATTATCCTTAAATTAGTTGTTGTCCCAAGTTCCCTCAGCCAGGGAGATTCTTATTTAGTTAAGTTAAAAAAGTAATTTTTTTTTTTGCTGATTGATAACTGTGTACAGCTTGCCAGCAAATACATTTTCAAATATGGCTACAGTCAGGTGGAGTGGAAGGTTGAAAACACTTTTTTTTTCTTAAATTTGTTGTTAGTGGAAGTAGTATTTTTGATTGTCTTTAAGCATTACCTGAAAATTGAGCTTCCTTGTAAAAAAACTTCAGTTTGTTAGGAAATAAGTAATCTCTGTTTTGTATGTTGGAACAAATTTAAGCCATTTTTAAAAAGGGAAAATGAGTTCCGCCAATCTTCTGTTCTGTATAATTAAAAATATTGTTAAACCCTTGGTGACAAGTTTTCCGCTAAAAGAAGAAATAATTTGGCTTGGGGGTCTATCTCTAATAACAATTTTCAGTTGTCATTTCTCCAAAAATGCCCCCTCCCTTTGTTCCTCACCCCCTTGGGAGTATAGACTTGTGGGAAAAATGCTGTCTGTTAAAAATCCTTTCAGAACATCTGAGTGATGGCGTGGCCAAGGATGAACACAGGATAGCAGCAGATTTCTTCATCTCCACCAATTTCATTACATTGACAGGAATTAATTACTTAAAAAAATAATTTTTGAAGTAATTTTCTTTCTAAATATGTTTGTTTTATATAGTTCTTGAACTATATCTAAAAAAGAAAGGAAATCTTAATAATATTCCTGTCAGAAATTACTTTGGAAATTTTCCTGTCAGTTTATCAGTCTGAAATGAGTTCCAGTAAGACAAATTCTCAAGACTCCAGCATCAAGAAAGAACTTCAGTCTCTGATAATTATAGTCCAGCAACTTACTGCTAAGTTGGATAAAATGGATACTAAAATAGATACTTTCATAGAAAAACTACAAAACAAATAGACTTGTTACATATGGACCTGCAACAACAGAAGATCCAGATGACAGGCATAGAAGAAGCTGTGAATGACATGGAAAATAGAATACAAGAAGAGGAAATCAACACTGAGTTTCTGCTGAAACAAAATACACATTTACAAACAAAGCTGGATGACCTGGAAAATAGATCTAGGTGCAATAACATTAGGATTTTTGGACTGCCAGAAAATATTGAAGGTAACAATATTACTTCTTTTTTAACAACATGGCTCCCTAAAACTTTAGATTTACCAGAAGCATTCTCTTTTGGTATCGAAAGAGCACATAGATCTATAGCTAATACTAACTCAAACAAAAACTATCCTAGATCAGTTATAGTTAGATTTCTATCATCTTTTGATAAAGAGATGGTTCTTAAATCTGCTTAGGCTAAAGCTCCTGTTAAGATTAATGAAACAACTGTGCGTTTTGACAATGACTATTCTTCCATGGTATTAGCTAAAAGAAAAGTTTTTCTGCCACTAATAAGGGAGCTTAAAAAGCACAGTTTAAAACATACCTTCTGTTTCCTGCCAAGCTTAAAATCTTCCTTCCTGATGGTCCTAAAATTTTGATGACTTAGACTCTGCTTTACTGTTTATCAAAAAATAAGATTTTGGAAAAATAGAAGAAATGGAATGGGCTAGTCCTTCGTTAAAGAGACTGGCAACTGAAACTTCGTGGAAGACTTCAGAGAAGAAGAAAAGACTAAAAACAAATGATTTGTACTATGTTTTTTTCTCTCTCATCATTTTATTTTATTATTAATCTTTTAAATATAGTTCCTGCATTTCAAGAAGCAACAAATATTTTGAAAAAGATTTAATCAAAGTTATTCTCTGTGTGCAAAGAAATGTTTTGTTTCATAACTAGTCAAAATATCTGGAAATTTAATGGCAAGCTGTGATTTAACTTGTTTCTCTTTCTGAAGAGGAAAAATAAGGTCAGTAATTTGATACATTTTTTTCCTTTAAAAGTTTATATGTTCTTCAAATGCTATTCCTAATTATACTTTCTTGATTACACTGCTTATGCTTGTTTGTAAATAATCTGTCATGCTTTAACTAATAATAATTAGAACTAAATAATAGTAAATAATATGTTTTATTTTTAACTCTATTAATATAAACAGTAAGTAACATTCTATTGTATATACTTCTTATAGCTTTCTCTTACATTTTTTTTATTTCTGCCTTTCACCCTTTTACTTTCTACTCTCTTTTCTTTTCTTTATTAATATATAGAAATGCTTTTGATCATATAGACACAGTAAATAATACGATTTGCATAGGAGTTGAGTTGGGACAAAATGTTGAGTTTTGTTACTTATTAATAATTTTGGGCTTGATTTCACTTACATAGAGTCTGTAATAACCTGTAGAATGCATTGTGAATGTTTTGTCATGTTTAGATGCATTTACACTGCTAAATGAATGTTTGTCACTAGTTTTAATAAGTTTCCGCCAAAATGTTAAGAGAGACAATCTGGGATGTGGGCTGTCTCATGCACAGTGTCCATGAGCTACTTCAAAAGCTTCAACTCTCAGAATTCTCACAGAGAAGCTGAAAGCAGCTGGTCTCACCTTTGACCTAGATATCACACTGACAAATCACAGATACAGGAATAGCAGATTAATAATATGTGTTAAAACCTATGTCCCAAACATATACATTACTATAACTCATTTAATTCATCTGATTGACAAGCATAAATAATTTTATAACTCTATACTGGAAGAAATTGTCATGTGATATATTTTAAAGCAGTAGTATAGCATGTTTGTAAAATCTGGTTACTAAAATGTGTTTGCTGTGCATTATTTTGTATAAAGCAGACAGATTTATTGAAGGGACAGCAATGTAAGATGGTGCTCAGTAAAGATACAACTCAGTGAGATCAGATATATATATATATATATATATATATATATATATATATATGTATGTGTGTGTGTGTGTGTATGTGTGTGTGTGTATGTGTGTGTGTGTGTGTGTGTGTATGTGTGTGTGTGTGTGTGTGTGTGTGTGTGTGTGTGTGTGTGTGTGTGTGTGTGTGTGTGTGTGTGTGTGTGTGTGTGTGTGTGTGTGTATGTGTGTGTGTGTGTGTGTGTGTGTGTGTGTGTGTATGCATGTGTATATATATATATATATATATATATATATATATATATATATATATATATATATGTATGTGTATATGTATGTATATATATATATATATGTGTGTGTGTGTGTGTGTGTATGTGTGTATGTAGATATGTATATAAATGTTTCTGAGAATCTGCTTAACTATGAAGTATGATTTATAACAATTTCTATGAATACAATATTTTATTCTATTGGCAATAATGAGTTTGAGTAAATGCTCATATACAAGCAATTCAAGGTTTTTTTTTGGAAGCTGTTAACTGTATTTACATGACAGAAATTAGATGCATCCTAATATATGTAATGTCTGAATCATATTAGCCAAAGTTTTGATTTAAATGAATGTTAGAACCTATTTTTCTCTCCTCTTGATTTCTAACATCAAGATTATTTGAATGCTATTTGAATACAAGTGTTTTATATTACATGGATGTATATAGTAGTATGAACAGTTTTAAAAAAAAAAAAAAAAAAAGGTTTATTTTAGTTTATATGATGCTGTTTTACCAAATGTGTAGTCTTGTCTTGCTAGATAATTGAATTGAAAACTGTTAACTTCAGTTAAATATAACTAGTATTAAATTGATAAGGTGGTAGCTGACGTACTGCTGCTTAGGGTAGGGGGTTAACTTGAGTGGTAAATACTACTCTAAGTTGGAGTTTACAACTCCAGGCTGGATGCAAGGTTTAATCCTTACATTATTTTCACTTGTTCATTGTTATTTGTATATAGTTTTGACATCTACAATATATTTTGTACATTCATTGTCATTACAAACAAAATTTAATCCTATACGAAATCCCATTAGAGATTCAATAAATACAGCTATATTTAAAGGTACACCTAAAGGAGGAGATGTAACATTACTTATCTTGTTATTTGTTATTTTGATCATAAGATTCTTAAGTTTTAAAAATGCCAAATGACATCTTTAAAAGGAATTTCTTTAAACATTAATGGATTTAATAATCCATGTAAAAGGGC
This sequence comes from Protopterus annectens, assembly GCF_019279795.1. Lineage (NCBI taxonomy): Eukaryota > Metazoa > Chordata > Ceratodontiformes > Protopteridae > Protopterus > Protopterus annectens. The sequence continues at coordinate 1,724,662,948 of NC_056743.1, read as the reverse complement.
ATGCCTAATAAGATACATTAATTTACATAAGGCCAACTTAGTCTTCCTACAAGAAACCCATCTCTTGAAAAAAGATATTGATAAACTAGCCACAAACAAATATGCAGTATTGGTTAGTTCAGAGCACACTCAGAAAAAAAGAGGAGTGGCTATTTTATGGAATAAAAGTATGCCCACTCCTAAAACCATTAAGTCTTATCAGGATGACAAAGGAATGTTTTGTATGGTTACAATACAAATTAATGGGAAGACTTACACTTTAATTAATGTATATTGGATACCTGGAATTGGTAGTAATACAGTGAAACATCATCTTGATAAGATCATATCATTCTGTATAGGAGATATTATTTTAGCTGGTGACTTTAATGGTATACTGCATGAAAGTGATACTACCACTATAGGAAAGAGAAGAATTACATCTAATGCAAAACATTTAAAGGATTTTGCTAATTCTTATCATTTGAATGATATTAATAATCAGATAGATTCAAAATCATTACCATACACCTTTTTTTCTAACAGATACAAAACTTATTCAAAAATAGATAGGGTCTTTATTTCTAACCAGATGGTAACAGATTTAATTAATTCCAAAATCATTTCATGTCCTATATCTGATCATAATTCAATTGTTTTGAATTCATGATAAAAATACTCATAATGTTCAGATCAAAAGGATACCAGCATACTTAACTCAACAAAAAGACTATAAAGAATATATACTTTCAGAAGTAAAACATTTTTTAGACATAAATAACACTCCTGAAGTCTCCATTGTTTATGTTTGGGATGCCTTAAAATCATATCTATATGGACAAAGTATCAGATGGTATAATAATAAAAGGAAATCTTGGGATAAGGAATTGTTAGATATTCAAAGTAAATTAGACTCTTATAAACATAATACTAAAGAAAATATTATGGACAAGAAAGTTATTGAAGAAATAAACAAACTAAATGAGAAATACAAAGAAATTTTAACTCATAAAGTTAAAATAACTTTAGAGAAATACAAGTTTTTGTCTTATTCAATAAGCCCCAAATACTTACATAGACTTAAAAATAAAACAAAAAGGTTGAATAAACAAAACCATATCAAAGAAATATTTTCTCTAAGGAAAAGAAGAATGTTTCTAGTATACCAGAAATACTAGATGAATTTAGAAATCACTTTCACAAAATTAATCATAATAATATTAACATGGAACCTAAAGATAAAATAAAGGAGTTTATAACCACAAATATGAATAAAAAGCTTAATAAACAACAGATTAAACTATTGGACAAGAGTATTTCATATACAGAAGTTATTACACAAATAAATAAGCTTAAATCAAACAAAGCACCGGGTAATGAAGGTATTATACCAGAGATATATAAAATCCTTTCTAAAAATACATATTCATTAATACATAAGGTTTTTATTTTGGCCCAAACTGAGTTAATAACCCCCCCATCTTGGCAATATACATTTATTTTGCCAATTTTAAAACCTAATAAAGATCCAACTAGATGTTCTTCATCTCGCCCATCTCATTACTTAATGCTGATTATAAAATGTTTATGAATATCTTTGCTGATAGATTGAAGACAATCATTCCTGGCATTATAGATATAGATCAGACAGGCTTCATTGTAAATAGAAATACTTTTGATAATATAAGAAGAACTTTAACATTAATAGATTTTGCAAATAGGAAAAAGAAAGATTTAACACTTATTAGTCTTGATATAAGTTCAGCATTTGATTCAGTAAGTTGGGACTATCTGTTTACCTTAATGAAGTGCACAAACTTCTCGGATGCATTTGTAAATCTAATTGAACATTTATACAAAGGAACGTTGGCTTATATTAAGGTAGGAACATATGTTTCACAAAAAATACCCATTCTTAAAGGTACAAAACAAGGATGTCCACTTTCTCCACTATTATTCACAGTAATGGAGCCTTGGGCTAATTTGATCAGAAACAGTACTGACATAGAGGGTTTTGAAATAGATGAAAATACAACATCCAAAATTCAACTTTTTGCAGATGATGTTCTAATTACATCAGCAGGATCTAATTCTTCTATACAGTCTCTATTTGACAACATGATGAATTTTAAAAGTATTTCTGGTTTAATATTCAATGAAGAAAAAACTAAAATGCTACCTATATATACACAAAAAAATATTCTCATTAGTGATTTTACTAAATATGTACCCAATTCAGGTCAGATAACTTATTTAGGTATAATACTATCTAAAGATATTAAATCTATTATATATAATAATTATAATACCTGTTTTCTTAATATACAAAATCTTTTTAATACCTGGAATAATATGTTTTTACTATGGAGGAGAGACTTACAATTATTAAAATGATAATATTCCCAAGATTTTATACTTAATACAATCAATAATACTTCCACCTACAAAAATAATTATCAAGAAACTGAACACACTAATGTTAAATTTCTTATGGGCACCTAATAGACCTAGGATTGCATTAAAGAAACATACTAATAGCTGGTCTCAAGGGGTATTTCTTTTCCAGACTTTAATTTATATACTATCTCTTCTATTGTAAAAGTTATTACTTTATTAATAGATCAGTCATATGTCACAAAATGGAAAGATTATTGGGAGCTAATTAGTATACACTTCATGAAAATCTCCTTAACACATAAAAATATGATTGTAAATAACTCCATGTTATGGTTACTAAAGGCATTTTGTACTTCACCTATTACACCTAAACATATGGTTTGTTACCCATTAAATATTATTATTAGTTATCGTAACTTTATATTCATGCACCCTAAGTATAGGGAATGGAATTTTATTGTATTTCCTATAATGTATACTCAGGGTATGCTTTTGTCATCTACTTCTGAAGGAACTCATTTAGCTATAGATAATGATCTAAAGTACTGGTATCAGTTGATATCTGATAATAAAGTTAAAAATCTAGATTTCTTAAAACAAGAATTTGATCTAAGAGAAACTTGCTGGTTAGAGGTTCAGACCTTTAGACAACATCTCATTAATAAAATAGATTTAATGTCTATAACTGTTAAAGAATCTATTCCAACACTGATTGATTACTTGATATTAAATTTACAACATAAAGTTTCTGATAAAGGTAAACTTTCATACATACATAAAGTTATCAGACAAGAAACTTTTTACAGTGTAGATTCATACTGGAATTATTTCACTTCTATTAATGGGGACCCACCAAATCAACAAGATAAACAATATATATTGGAATCTGCTTATAGAACTACGTCTTCCATTATCTGTAGACTTTATACATGGAAATTTTTACATAGATCTTTTTATACACCTTTGATGATGAATAAAATAAATAATAAAGATAATCTATGTAAGAGATGTAATGTAGAAATTAATGCTGACTGGGCTCATATGTTTTATGACTGTATAAAATTGAAAGAATACTGGAAGTCAATTAATGAATTTTTGCAGGCTCTTTTTACAGATAATTTCATTATTTCTAAATCTCTTATATTATTCAACACACCTGTACCTCAAAGTGTTAAAAAGGTTAAGCTTCCCTTGTTATGGTCTATTCTAGCAGTGGCTAGGAAAATAATAACTAGAAATTGGATTTCAGATACACCTCCTTCGTTCAATGAATTTAAAAATGTTATGAATATAGTGTGCCATATGGAAATAAACACAATTAGGACTAGAACAAATAGAAAAACATCTTATTTTATTGTATGGGATAATTTACAAAATTTGTTAAAAAAAATTTAATTTCAATAGCATGGTATTTTAGTTTAATTAATTGATCTGATTGTAGTGGATGTCTTTGCAAATACTTTAGTTGTTTTGTTGAATATTATAATAATACCTATTTTTAATTACTTGTATAAAATTATTATGATATTTCTCTTATATGTTAAAACAATAAACCTGTTTTGAAAAAAAAGAACATCTGAGTGATGGGTGTTAATTGCCATAATTAGTTCACTCATCTCCAGCATTTAAGATGATCAATGTCATCCCTAGAAATCAAAGGGGTGGGTGGTGGGAGATGGAAATAGAAAAAAAAGAGAACATTTTTTTTTGCAACTTAAATTGAATGCCAGAGTCTCACCAGGTCTTAATGACAATATTTCCATTTTGCCTGTTCTAAAAGTTAAAGCTCAGGAGCTGCAGGACATCTGTATTAAGTTTAGAAATGTAATTTAGTGGAAGTTTTCCAAGTTGGTGTTTTTAATGAATCATTATTTTATGGGTTTATCACAGTCTGACCATTCTTATATTTTTAAACCTTGGTATGATGCTTGTTTTTTTCATACTAGAAAAGGAGGGGGCAACTACCATAACATTCTGAGGTTGCTATTTTATCCTCTTTTATCCAAACTTGGCTGTTTTAAACAAACATAGCTTTTAAAAGTTACTGTACATTTAAATATGTTGTATTTTTAAAAGCTTCAACATCACTGCTTTAGAATGCTGTAACTAGTACCAGAGGAAATTGCTATAATGTTAGATGTTCTTCTATGATGACATGACTTAGCCTTTTAAAAGTTGCAAGGAAAGGTTTCAAGCAATAGTGCTGAATAACACTATACATTCCAATATATTGTATATTTTTTTCAAGTTTTCAAACACTTTTGTTTTAGATATTTTTGTATTTAGTACCACAGGAAATGTTAATAATGTTAGCTGTTTTTTAACATGACTTAGCCCTTTAAAGTTAATGTTAATGAACAGGTTTCAGGCAACAGTGCTGTATAATATACTAGCTGCTGTTTTAATTGATGAGTCATATGACTTTGGAAATTGAAGGTGTATATGCACATTTAAAATTTGGTAGTGTTATAACATTTTATGGTTCTGAAGAAGTCCCACAAACATTTCTTGAAAGCACTTAACCATTTGTACGTGGAATTCTTTTTGGATTTTACTGTGTCTATGTTTTGTGTGCTTTATTAAATGTATTTTTTATACTTTGGTCTTTGGCATATATTTTGTGAAGAGAACCCTTGTTGGACTACAAAGATATTTTTACTGCTGTCTTCAGCACAGAGTATGAAGTTTTTTCCTGTTTAAATATTAGCTAATAAATTAGCTAATAAAGCACTTAAATGTGCAACTTAAAAGCATGCATGTTCCCATTATAGTGCATGTGTATACACATAGTTCATTTTCCCATTTACAAAGCATATTTTATTAATTTATACATTTTAATAATTTATAGACAGTTGAGCAGAACCAATACAGAGTCTAGTTATAAGATAACATAAAGAGCTAATTACTTAAAGAACATAGTAAAAGTACTTGTATCAATAATACTGATTGTAAACAGATATATATCTCTGCTATGGACACCTGGGAGAGCTACCACTCTGCAGATGCTTTCCATAGTACTAAAGTCTGTGTTCTTAGCTAATCACATGTTTTATAAGTATATCCCAGAACATCAATTATGACTTTTTTGTGTACCTTGTTGGCTAGTCCAGTGTTTGCTTGCTAATAAAACACTTAATTCTGCTACTTAGGATCTTTGTTCTCTTTCCAGACAAAGGCAAACCTCAATATGCCAACACCATGAGTGAAAGCTAATACCCTATTGATGACCTTTCCTCTTTTTTCTGCTTTTTATTTTGGAGACTTGTTAATGTCATAAAAGAGAGACAGATGACATTGTTGTAGGCAACAAAGACAGCCATCCACATTATGTTTTTGCTTAGGACCCAAGCATAACATTAGTGATCTGGCTTCTTGCACTTGGTTGAAGTCATACAAGTCTATTGAGGTAGTTGAAAAGCCCACAGACCATTCAACTTCTAGGTCTGTCCTCTCTATTATAACCTCACTGGTGTCCAACACAGAATGCCATTCAGGGATGGCTTGTCCAATCACTCTGATCACCAATAAAGCCTCAAAGAAAGAACAAAAACCCAGGCTAATTATTTCAGATGCACTAGATGGAATTTTTCAAATTTTAGTTTCTGAGGATTTCTCTTTTTCTCTCATGGAGGTACACCGTTCCTATGTAGTATCTTTCGATACTCTTAAGAAAAAGTAATAAAAATCTAATCATCTGTCTACTCCAGCCACATCTGTTTCAAGAATCCCTCAAAAGAAATAGGAATTTTCTCAGGGACTGTTTAATGCACATATGGCTCTTAAACACCCTCATTTTTTTCTTCATCACCCTCTACTGCCTTAGAAGAAAAAGGGACACATCCTCAGAAGATTATTCTTCTCAGAGAGAGAATATGACAATATGGATTATTCTTTTGGGATTCAGGCCCCCTCAGGATATGAATCTAAGCCTGAAGACACCATATCCTCTAACTCTCTTCAGGAGCATTTCTTTGAGGGAACTATTGAAAAAATGATGCAGCATTTTAATCAGTAGGCAAATAAATTTCTGAGTCTCAAAAGGGATATTATAATGCCTTGTAAGTGGGCATTCCCAAACCTTCTCCTGTCCCTCCAGATTTTGAAACTTTAAAGGGCACTTTCATTTTTTTCTTCTGAGTCACAGCCACCTGCACCCAGAAATCTGGACAGATATTACAAAGTCCATGATTCAGATCAATACTTATATAAAATTTAACATCTGACCCTGCAGTTGTATCCAGAGAAGCTGACAAGCCCCACCCCCCAAGCTTTTCTCTTCTAATGCTCTTCTCAGTGATACGGATAGTTGAGTCATGGACAGATGTGATAAAAAAGTATATACCTCGGGTTTTTAAACCATTCATGTTGTCAAGCTGAGACACTCATGTTAAAATATATATTTCCTTTTTTGACAGCATGAACAAATGTATCCCAAATTTCTATGACAGTAACTCTAAATCAACAATGCAAACTACGATATTGTCTGCTTCTCAAGTAGACCGACATTCTATTAAGTGTACCTATGATGTGGCAGATGCTTTTTCCAGGACTGCTGCCTTTGGTTTGGTACTGAGCACTCCTGGCTTAAGGCTTCAGTCATTCCTTCAGTACATAAAATCCAAACTTTTATATTCCTCATTGAATAAGCACTAACTTTTGCCTCCCTTTTAGCAGAAATTTTCAAAAAGGTGGAAGAAAGGGGCAACATTATGGAGGGGTTTAAACAAAATTTTATTTTCCCTATTCCAAATTTCCAAAGAAATTACTTCTGGAATTCAGGTCCCTTTTATCACACAAAAAAGCACTCAACAAAAAGGAATACTTATAAAATGAAATGGCAAGACAATCCTAAAACTGATTTCAATGGAGCAAAAGACGCTTGCCAGGGCAATTCTTTCAGCTTTTAACTACATCTCTAACCCCCCCCTCCCCAACCTCATCCCTCCATCCCCTAATCATCTAGACAAACGTTTTGTTAGTTTTTCCTTTGGAAAAAGATCACGGCAGGCACTTTAGTTTTGAGAATCATCCAGGAAGGGTTTGCTCTACAATGAAAATCTCTTCCTTTTAAAAATTCCATTCCTCAAATCCCACAGAACAAACAGCACGTATTACTTCTGAATTTATCAGAACCTTTTCATTGGGTATAATAGAATGAGTTCCCACAAACCAAAAAGGGAAATGTTTCTACCACAGACTTTTCATGAACCCAAGAAAAGTGAGCATTTGGAGACCTATTCTGGATCTGTTTGTACTAAACTCTTATTTAGACATCCAAAAGTTCAAAATACTGACTTGCCAGAACCCTTTCCACATCATTTTTCCAAAAGTGTTTGTTTACCGTGGACCTCAAGGATGCTTATCTTCATATTCCTATTCATCCTTATCAAAGATGATGTCTATAATCCCATACATTTTGACTGCACTTTCAATTCACTACTTTGCCTTTGGAGCTTAATACTGCTCCATGAGTGTGTACAAAGTGCATAGTTTGAATCTAGACTTTGTCAGACTCCCCTATATCCACATTTACCCTTACCTGGATTTTTTTTTAATTCAGCCAATTTGTCATCACAGAATTCTTTAGGCGCTGCACTTCACAATTGTTCTCTCAGAATCTGGGATTCATTTTCAAAGTCAAACCTTCTTCCTTCCCATTTTTTGGTTTTCCAAGGTTGCCATCTCAAGGCTGCCTCTGCTCCTTTCAGACAAGATTACATTCTTAACAGATTACTTTCTGTCCCTAATAAGACTATATCTGATATCTGCAAGAGAGATTTGAGAGATCTATGGCATATTGCATCCCTTATATTCAGATTATTATTTTTGCCAGATATGAGAAAATTCTGTGGTACTTAAACTTCATATAAGCTTGACATTGTCAACCTGCTTTCTTCACCATTCATCTCTTGCAACTCATGTTGAAAGAACTGTCATTGGTCACTCAAATAAACCTGAATTTAGAAGTTCCATTTCAAGTTCCTTCTCCTCTTCAAAGTGTCTTAACAGATACACGAGGCATAGCTTGGAGGCTTACTCAGAGGGTTGCAAGGTACAAGGAATTTGGTCAAAAAGACAATACAAAACATATAAACATGAAAGAGATGAACACATTGATTCTGGTGCTAATCTTTTCATTTATGGTCTCCAGAAACTCTTCAGATGCTTACAGAGAAAACAACTCGTATGTGGTATAGCAACAAACAGGGAGGCACAAAAATATTATCCTTTGGATTAGCACATTGCTATCCACCACAACCTGTTTTTCCAAGCAGTGTGCTATCCACCAGTACAGAACTGCTTGACAGATCACCTGAGCAGATCAAGAGCAGGCCATCATGAATGGATGTTTAACATAAACATCTTCTTGCAGATTGTCCACCAGTAGGAAATCCCACAAATAGGTTTATTTGCCTCCGGTCTGAACCATCAGCTCTAAATGATTTGCTCCAGGACCATTTGCAAAGAAGCCTGGGAATCAGATGTCTTCTCCTTCTTCTAGAAAGGCAATTTTTCTGTATGCTTTTCCTTCCATTCCTCTCATACAAAAAAGGTCCACCTGAAGCTTCAGAAGGAGAAAACAGAATTCTCTTGATGATCTCCCTTTGCTCCAGACAGAACTGGTTCTCCATTCTGTTTCAACTGGCCAAGGGCAGTCACTAATCACTATCCCACATGATGGACTTGCTCAAACAACAGCAGGTCTCTCTGTCTCTCTCACCCACTCCATCTTGATAACTCTTAACTTCAAGGTTTAAATGATAAACGTTGGATTCCATTTAAGCACCTGTATTATGCAGATGTGATACAGGTAATGTAAACCTGCACGTAGAAAATTATGACAGATGAATGTTTCATTGGTTTATTTTTATCAATGGATGAAAAAGCCATTACAACTGATGGAAAAGCAGCTGATTGAACAGTACCTGATTTTTCAATATAAGATCACAGTACAGTGAGGACTGGGAAATATGCACTTTTCCCATTGTAGTACTATCTCAGAGATAACATTTTTAATTAGCAGGGATTGTGTGGTGCAGGGGACTTGTCTTTCTGCAAAACAATGTTTGTTTTACTTGATTTTTTTTTTTATTTTTTGTTTTCATTGTAGTTTCAGCATTTTGTGGTTGATAACTGAAGCCAGTGCATTTCTTTGTGCCGGTCCCAAGCCTGGATAAATGGGGAGGGTTGCATCAGGAAGGGCATCCGGCATAAAAGTTTGCCAAATCATACATGCAGACAACAGTACAGATATACATACTGGATTGGTCAAGGCCCGTGTTAACAACGACCGCCACCATTATTGTTGGACAACAGGGTGCTGGTGGAAATTGGGCTATTGTTGGCCAAAGGAGGAGAAGAGCGGGAAGGCATGCCCAAAGTCAGGTGAAGGCTAGGACTGTGATAGTGAGGGTCGGAACTTTGAATGGTGGCAGTATGACTGGTATAGGGAGAGAGCTAGCTGATATGATGGACCGAAGGAAGGGTGGTATATTGTGTGTGCAACAGACCAGATGGAAGGGGAGCAAGGCTAGGTGTATCGGAGGCAGGTTCAAATTGTTTTATCATTGTGTGGATGGGAGGAAAAATGGCGTAGGTATTATCCTGAAGGAACAGTATGCTAAGAGTGTTTTGGAGGTGAAAAGAGTGTCGGATAGAGTGATGTTTATGAAACTGGAAATTGATGGTGTAATGATGAATGTTGTTAGTGCATATGCTCTACAAGTTGGGTGTGCAATGGATGAGAAAGAAAAATTTTGGAGTGAGTTGGATGAAGTGGTGATGACTGTACCCAAGGATGAGAGACTGGTGATTGGAGCAGATTTCAATGGGCATGTTGGTGAAGGGAACAGAGGGGATGAGGAAGTGATGGGTAGGTATGGTGTTAAGCAAAGGAATACAGAAGGTCAGATGGTAGTGGATTTTGCAAAAAGGGTGGACATGGCTGTGATGAATATGAATTTCAACAAGAGGGAGGAGCATAGGGTGACATACAAGAGTGGAGGAAGATGCACACAGGTGGATTATATCTTATGTAGAAGGGCCAGTCTGAAGGAGATTGGGGACTGTAAAGTGGTGGCAGGGGAAATTGTAGTTAGGCACCATAGGATGGTGGTTTGTAGGATGACATTGGTGATCAAGAAGAGGAAGATGAGTGTGAAGGCAGCACCAAGGATCAAATGATGGAAATTGAAAAAGGGTAATTGTGAGGTGATGTTCAGGGAAGAGTTAAGACAGGCACTGGGTGGCAGTGAAGAGTTACCGAATAGCTGGGTAACTACAGCAGAGCTAGTAAGAGAGATGGCTAGAAAGGTGCTTGGTATCACATCTGGACAGAGGAAGGATGACAAGGAGACATGGTGGTGGAATGAGGAAGTACAGGAGAGTATACAGAGAAAGAGGATGGCGAAGAAGAAGTGGGATTGTCAAAGAGATGATGAAGAAAGTAGACAGGAGTATAAGGAGATGAGGCACATGGCAAAGAGAGAGGTGGTGAAGGCTAAGGATAAGGCATATGAAGAGTTGTATAAAAGGTTGGACACTAAGGAGGGAGAAAAGGACCTGTACCGATTGGCTAGACAGAGGGACTGAGCTAGTAAAGATGTGCAGCAGGCAAGAGTGATAAAGGATAATGAGGGAAACGTACTCAAAAGCAAGGAGAGTGGGTTGAGCAGATGGAAAGAGTACTTTGAGGGGCTGATGAATGAAGAGAATGAGAGGGAGAGAAGGTTGGATGATGTGCGGATAGTGGATCATGAGGTGCAGTGGATTAGGAAGGAGGAAGTAAGGATAGCTATGAAGAGGATGAAGAATGGAAAGGCTGTTGGTCCAGATGACATACCTGTGGAAGCATGGAGATGTTTAGGTGAAATGACAGTGGAGTTTTTAACTAGATTGTTTAATTAAATCTTGGAAAATGAGAGGATGCCTGAGGAATGGAGAAAAAAGTGTTTTGATACCGATTTTTAAGAATAAGGGTGATGGGCAGAGCTGTAGTAACTACAGAGGGATTAAATTGATCAGTCACAGCATGAAGTTATGGGAAAGAGTAGTGGAAGCTAGGTTAAGAGGAGAGGTTATGATTAGTGATCAGCAGTATGGTTTCATGTCAGAAAAGAGCACTACAGATGTGATGTTTGCTCTGAGAGTGTTGATGGAGAAGTACAGAGAAGATCAGATGGAGTTGTGTTGTGTCTTTGTGGATTTAGAGAAAGTATATGACAGGGTGCCTAGAGCGGAGTTATGGTATTGTATGAGGAAGTCTACAGTGCCAGAGAAGTATGTAAGAGTGGTGCAGGATATGTATGAGGGTAGTGTGACAGTGGTGAGGTCTGCGGGGGGAGTGACGGATGCATTTAAGGTGGAGGTGGGATTACATCAAGGATCAGCTCCGAGCCCTTTCTTATTTGCAATGGTGATGGACAGGTTGACAGACAAGATCAGACAGGAGTCCCCGTGGACTATGATGTTTGCATATGACATTGTGATCTATAGTGAGAGTAGGGAACAGGTGGAGGAGACCCTGGAGAGGTGGAGATATACTCTAGAGAGAAGAGGAATGAAGGTCAGCAGGACTAAGACAGAATATATGTGTGTGAATGAGAGGGAGGATAGAGGAATGGTGAGGATGCAGGGAGTAGAGGTGGCAAAAGTGTATGAGTTTAAATACTTGGGATCAACAGTTCAGAGTAATGGTGAGTGTGGAACAACGGTGAAGAAGAGAGTACAGGCAGGGTGGAGTGGGTGGAGAAGAGTGTCAGGAGTAATTTGTGACAGACAAGCACCAGTAAGAGTGAAAGGGAAGGTCTACAAGAGGGTAGTGAGACCAGCTATGTTACATGGGTTGGGGACAGTGGCATTGACAAAAAGGCAGGAGTCAGAGCTTGACGTGGCAGAGTTGAAGATGTTAAGATTTGCACTGGGTGTGACGAGGATGGACAGGATTAGGAATAAGTATATTAGAGGGTCAGCCCAGGTTGGAAGGTTTGGAGACAAAGCCAGAGAGGCAAGATTACATTGGTTTGGACATGTGCTGAGGAGGGATGCAGAGTATATTGGGAAAAAAGATGTTAAGGATGAAGCTGCCAGGTAACAGGAAAAGAGGAAGGCCTAAGATAAGGTTTATGGATGTGGTGAGAGAGGACATGCAGGTGGTTGGTGTGACAGAGCAAGATGCAGAGGACAGGAAGAAATGGAAACAGTTGATCTGCTGTGGCGACCCCTAACAGGAGCAGCTGAAAGAAGAAGAACTGTCGATGTGATGCTTTGCATTGTTGAGGAGTGTTTCTGCTCCCATAATATATATCTAAGTGAAAGTGATTTTGTATTTGATGCAACTAGAAAGGACAGACTCATCAGTTATAGATACCCACTATCCTCCAATACCAATGTGAGCTATTCAGTTTAGGTTTGGCATACACTTCCATCAAGGTTTATCTGACAGCCATATTAACCTCTTCCTTTAGATCTACCTCTTACCTCTGAGGTCAAGCAGTTTTTAGAAATCAATAAGCCCCCCCCCCCTCCAAAATGTATTTTACTTCCTAGGGTCCAGATGTTTGTGCAAGGAAAATTTGATTTTACCAACTTATGACCCAACTTCAGCAATTTTAAAGTTTTATCTGAGGAAAACTGTCTTGTTCTAACCTCTGCTAAAAGAGTTTGAGTTCCAAGTCTTAGTCTGTCCTTCCTTTTTTGATTTTCTATAATGATAGAATTTCTCTTAGAACTAATCCAACATTTATGGCTAAGATGATCACAAAAATATTCCTAAATCAATCTATTCACTTTCCTGCATGTTTCCTAACCCTCATAACAAAGATGAAATGATTCTATACTGGCTTGACATAATTGGATAACTGAGAATTTACTTGCACAAAACAAAGTAAAATAGCAAGTCTGACCAGTCATTCATCACATTTGATGGTAGGAAGCAAGGTCTTGTAGTATGCAAACAAACTATTTTCAGATGGATACCCCTTACCATCTCTTTGCTAGTCCTTTCATGTTAAGTATCTCTCAAGTGCTATCAAAGTTCATTCTAAAAGAGTTATGGCATCTTTATGGCATCTTCAGGGGCCTTTTATCAAAGGCTTAGACTTCAGTTCATACTTCAGGCAGCTAACTGATATTCTAGTTGTACCTTTATATAACAGTACAAAAATGATACTTATTCAAGAGCCAGAATGGATTTGCCAGAACTATTCTCTAAGGGTTATTGGAGTCTCTTCATGCTATTACCCCCTCCATTTCTGAATAAGAAGGTTTGGAAACATCCTCTTTGTCAGCATTATTGCTACAGTGATCTAATAATGACTATAGTACAACTGTGTAAGAACTTACTGTAACAGTAGACCTTTGAATATATTACTATTTCAATATATGCACCATACATCCACACTCCTATTCTTTTTGGCCAAGTAGGCATTTTCTTGCCCTTCTCCCTCATTTACTTGTATTCACTGATTCTATCTTGTTTGTATTTAACCTCAGCAATGTGCTGGGCAAGAAAGCTCTAAGGATTGTGATGCCTGCATTTCCATTATGTACCACTATATAGCCCTTTTGCCTAGGTTTAAGGTCAGCTATACAACATGTGAGAAAGGCGCACCTTGGCTTTGACATACTGGCTGGACCTCTGGTAATCTTGGCATGATACATCCCATTTGTCATTATTACTGCATCAGTGACCTTTTTGAGCATCTACTGTTATAATTTCTTACAAAACTGTACTTTCTGCATGCTCTTGGAGGTTATTAATGAAATGTTGAAGGAATGGGACTAGGGTAGGCTCAGAACATATTTACACGTGTAAGACTGCAAATCACATACGACCAGAAATGGTGATATAAGAACATCTGAATAAGGAGTAGGATAAGGTGATCAGGGACTTTACTAAGTGGAGCCAAAGATTTATTCTTAGGGATGGGTCAGTGTAAAAATGAATGCACTCCCCTGGGTGGTGTGGGTTCTCCCCCTGATTCAGGTTATTACTCCAGGGTGGTTTCAGAAGAAAAAAAAAACAGAAGACATAAACATTTTATGTGGTGGGGAAGACATGGAAGATCAGGTACAGAATTTTGTCACAGCCTGTATAAGGAGGGCAGGGGGGACAAAGACAGTGACAGAAAGACAAAAAGTGAATTTTTGTGACGTGATGGATCATGACTTGGCAGTACAAGAGCCGATACTGGTTATGCCTGCTTCTTTATGAAGAGCATTGCCCTTTATAGAGGTTCAGCATTTGCCTAACAGTCCAAATCCTTTCTTACTGGAATCAGGATAACAAAAATAAGTGATAGGATGAGGTGTAACATGATCACAGATGTGAACACTGTCATACCACTATTAACCGCATGCTTTAAGATTGGTGATTCTGTCTTCTTCAGGGCTGTGTGGCCCCTTCTGGTACAGGTCTGTCAAATGCTTACTGAGGGAAAAAATATAACAGAAGAGCAGCAGCAGTCCATTTTATGGGTAGTGAGAGACTAGTAAAGTGGCGTTAACTAGTCACAGCCACATGAGCTGTACTCTAATAATTCCCTTGCAATGATAGAGTTATGGAGGTATAACAGAACCTGAAGAAAACCAAAGGTGTCTCTCAGAGATTTGGTGATACTTTACATGACATTTTTCAGAATGTGGAAACAAAAAATGAAACTCAATTTGATCTATTGGGAGAACAGTTTGAACATAACTCCTGATGAAGGCATACATAAGAAGGAAGGTGCTATAAGGATCAAAATAACACCCAGGTTAATATCAGTCAGACTCCAAATCTGGTTCAAAGTATACTGCATTAACAATGCAATGCACTTTCAAGCGGGTGCCCTCAATACTAATTCAGCAAGGCTAGTCTGTGTCAAATGCTGTAGCACAGTGGCATATAGTATGGATATATTTAATTTATCTTAGTAGTTCCTTCCCTCTATTTTAAATTAGGAAAAAGACCACAACGGTGTCTCTTGTGAGTAAAGCAGAAATTAAGTTTTCCCCCACCCTGGTGCTGTTGTGTTTTTAAATGTAATTGTCTTTCTAGGTGCCTGCCCATTATGTTCATTTGATCACATATTTCCTTCCCTCTCCTCTTTCATTGGCTATTGTGAGTAAGCAGAAAATTATCATTTTGTGAAATTTACTCCCCTTCAGCTTTTAACTTTATTGGCCATCCCACTTTATTCCGTACAGCTAGAATACAAAGTGCCCACCCCTTCCAATTTATCTTGTTCTTTTAAAATTAGTGGCTTTCCACATATACAGCTAAAGCTTAAGTTACCCCATCTTTCATATCTAAATGCTTAATGCACACTGCAACTCCATGGATATAAAACCATTTTCCATCCTACCTTTAAAATCTGCAGCATCCACTCCAAGACCACAAATGTTTGGAGAACCCATAATGTGCCTCTCAGTAGTCATCTTGGAATTAGTGCTCCTGTTGAGATAAGGAACTTAGGGACATTATTTTCTGGAGACTACTGATCACCAGAAAGCCTGATAACTGCTTCATGGGTGCCATCCTGAAACCTGTGCATATATTTTCATCCTGGTGAGAGAAGGAGCAGAGTATATCGATTCATAACTGTTTCTGACTGGGCAGAAAGTGTCTGTGTTTAACCTTATTGATTGGTCTGGTTGCTATTCAAGGCATCTACTGGGAAAAGGCTATAACAAGCCTACAGACCATTGCATCATCTGGGATAAGACTGTGGCCTGGTTCTCATCTTGGGACTGGTGATACTGTTAGTTTTGCTTCTGGTGAATGAAGACACAAAGGATAATTGTATCCCAGCAGTGTGAAGCTGTGGTGAAACTACCACTAGTAGTAGCCAGGCAGTAGCCAATCAGGCGAATCCCCTCTTTTCATCATTCATGACAAGCTAATTCTTTCTTTTCATTAAGCACTGCTTGATTGCTGCTGTCTAACCTAACTTCAGAATATCTCCCTAAATACTTCATCCATAAATCATCAGAGACTACTTAGTTTCCCCTCAAGTGTTTGGCAGTGCCCAATATAGACACAGACATCTTGAGTTGACATTTTTTTCAAACTAAATAAACAACTCAGAGGACAAATAAAGTCTCCCAGACCAAGGACAACCCAAAGGCATTCCTTAGCTATGTCCGCAACCTCAAAGGCAATACACAGTTTTGTGCAGAGCTCATTGTTAATGGTGTTACCTATAATGAGGCATTCAATATATCAAACTTACTGGGTACCAAATTCATCTCCAACTTTACCGCTCTCTCCTCATCAGCCTTCTCCCAAGAAATATCAAATAAAACATCCCCTGCTATCACTAAGGAACAAGTCCTTAATGCTCTCTTTAAGGCCAAGAGCAGTACATCAGTGGGCCCAGACAATATCCCAGGATGTCTTTTAAATAGCATGAAACATGAACTATCAGGCCCCTTGGAATTGCTGTTTAACTTTAGCCTCCAAATAGGCTTTGTGCCTTATGAATAGAGAGTAGCAACAGTCATTACTCTGTACAAAGGCAGAGCATCTACAGACCTTGGAAACTACAGACCCATAAGTCTTACTAGTCTCATATGCAAAGCCATGGAAAAATGATCATGGAAACAATCAATAATTTCATAGAAAACCTCAGACACTGGACCTAACCCAGTTTGTTTTCATCAAGGGCAGATCATGCCTACTCAGCCTGGTGGACTTATTTGAAAAGGTCTCCAAAGCAATGTAAGAGATAAAAATGGTTCATTCCATCTACCTTGCCCTGGCCAAAGCATTTGATACAATACTCCAATCAGGCATTCTAGACCAACTCAGGAGGTTAGATAAAAGCCCTTATGTCACTCGGTAGTCAGGGACATGGACACACACACACACACACACACACACACACACACACACACACACACACACACACACACACACACACACACACACACAAACACACACACACACACACACACACACACACTCACACACACACACACACACACACACACACACACACACACACACACACACACACACACACACACACACACACACACACACACAGTAATCCAGCCTTTGACCATCACGTGTTTACAGTAGTGAGGAAATCTTTCTATGTTGTGCAACTTATAAATAAAGATAGGACATCTATATCCAAGGAAGTCATTGTTCCACTGTATTCAGCATTCATCAGACCTATCAATGAGTACAATGCCCCTTTTGGTATGTACCTAACCAGGTATATCCAACAAGTGGAACACAGAGATTCCTCACTAAAAGAATATAGGGTGTAAGTAACTTACAGGCTGTTGAGGGATGATCTATGCCTGGCATACAGGGCATTGCCAGTCACCACACTGATGGACCTCCTGATTATCTATAAAACAAACAGAAACCCAAATTACCCATTCTATAGACTTAAACCTTGCCTGTGATATAAGTAAGGCCTGCTGGAGAGGTAAGTATTATCCCAGAGACTAGCCCTTCTCTAGAACAGTCTCCTCATCATTATGAAGCAGAGTTCATCTCTAACCTAATTTAAATGCAACTTGGACAGTTGGATGTGGGACAGGAAATTCATCACTGGTTTGGTACCTATGTTTATAGGTTCATAGGAAATTACTAGGCTAACAGCTTAAGAGTCCTTACAGGCCTAGCCAATATAACCCAATTTTACCCAATATTTATGACCCCTAAGGGCAAGAGGATGGCATGGATTTGTGCTATGCCTTAAGTAACTAACAGATTTTTCCTGTCCATAAGAGACATGGGCACTACCCCAGGTTTTAATTTGTGATTCCCCATCCATTGATCTGAAATGCATTTGAAGAGTGCTAGGGAAGGGCTCTGCTTAACTGGAAAAGGAACCCTGTCAAACTAAGAAGCATATCTGTCTCTCCAACATGTTTTGTATGAGTTGCTGACTAAGTTTAGATCCCTAGATCAGGTGGCACTTGTGCAGTTTGACTTGTGGATGTGTAGCAGCTCCATCAGGGCTGGAGTTTGAGTCCCGTGTTCATAAGTTCATAGGTGTTTACTAGGCTAACAACCACAAGAGCCTTGTTATGCCTGGCCATGCATCCCAAATCTCTGACAAGTTCTGATACCCTTGATAAGTGTAAGCATGGGCCCGGGAAATGAACCATTTACAGGTGACCTGTTTTTTATCAGAGACATAGGTGCCAAACCAGGGATGAATTTCTGGTTTCCCATCCAATTGTCCAAGTTGTACTTGAATTGGATTACAGAAGAACTCTGCTTCACATGGATGGGGAGCCTGTTCCATAGTTGGGGTAGTCTCTGGGATACATACCTATCTGTCCAGCAGGTCCTATTTATATCACAGGCAAGGCTTAAGTCTTTAGAAAAGGGTAATTCTGGTACTGTTTGTTTTGCAGATATGCAGGAGGTCCATCAGAGTGGGGTCTGACAATGCCCTGTATGCCAGGTATAGCTCTCCCCTCAAAAGCCTATAGGAGACAGAATACAGGGATAGGGCCTTGAGGTGGTCTGCATAGGCTATATTACTTATTCCCTGTATTCATTTAGTGAGGAACCTCTGTGGACATTTCAGTTGTTGGATAAGCCTGGTTAGGTACATACCAAAGGGGGAATTGTACTCAATGATAGGTCTGATGAATGCCGAATACAGTGAAACAATGACTTCCTTGGAATTAGATGCCATACCTTTGTTTATGTTGTGCAACATATAATGATTTCTTCACCCCTGTAAACACATGATGATCAAAAGCTAGATTACTATCTATGTGTGCTCTAAGTCCCTGACTACTGGGTCAACTCTAAGTGGTGTGTTGTCAATATGATAGTTACAAGGGGTGGATGACTTCCCAAAGGATACTATTATGCATTTCTTGGCATTTAGTTTTAGTCCATGGCTGTGTCAGCCCCTCCAGGAGAACATTTGTGTCAATGTGAGATTCAATGACAGGTCCTGATTTGCAATCATCTGCAAATTTAGTCAGGCAGAGACCACTGACATTGGCCTTGACTTCTGAGAAGTAAATGCCAAAAAGAAGTGTTCCAAGGACTGATCCCTGAGGGACTCCACTTGTGACTGGCCTCTTTGTAGAGGTGGACTCCCCAGTTCTAACTTCCTGGGTCCTGTCTGTGAGCCAGTTGGCTATCCACTGGGTGACATATGGGTTTGTACCTAACCTCTTCAGTTTGTCAACAATGCCTGAGTGGGTTATTATGTCAAATACCTTGGCCAGGTCAAGGTAGGCAGTGTGAATTATTTTGCCCTTATCCATTGCTTTGGTGACCTTCTCAAAGAAGTCCAACAGGTTGAGTAGGCATGATCTGCCCTTTACAAAATCAAGTTGGGATGGGTCCAATGTCCAGACATTTACTATATCTCTGTTGATCTTCTCCATGATATTTTTTTCCATGGCTTTACATATAAGACTAGTGAGACTTATGGCTCTGTAGTTTCCAGGGTCTGTGGATGGCCCACCTTTGTGTAGAGGGATGACTGTTGCCTTTCTTCATTCATGAGACACAAAGCCTGTTTGCAGGCTACAGTTAAATAGTAATTCCAGAGGCCGTAGTAGGTCATGTTTCATGCTATTTAGAAGGCATCCTGGGATATTGTCTGGGCCCATTGATGCAGTCTTCTTGGTCTTAGAGAGAGCATTAAGGACCTGTTCCCTAGTGATAGTAGGGGGAATTATATTTTATGATATTTCCTGAGGGGGAGAGAAGAGTAAAGATTGGCTAAATTTTTCAGCCAGGAGGTTTGCTATATCTTCTGGCTCAGTATAGGTGGCTCCATCTACAATGAGCTCTGCATACAATTGTGTATTGCCTTTGAGGGTGCGGACGTCAGGTTGTACGTCAGGTATAGGTCACTCCTTAATAGTCAGTAGGAGACAGAGTAAAGGGATAGGGTTTTTAGTGTATCTATATAGAATGTGTTGTTTACACCCTGTATTTTCTTTGTGAGGAACCTCTGAGGTCACCCCAGCTCTTCCAAGTGCCTAGTCATGCCAAATGGTGCATTGTACTCGATTAATAGTCTAATGAGGGCTGAGTACAGCAAGACTATAATTTCCTTTGATCTGGATGCCATACTTTTACTTTTAAATTATGCCACATACTTCCTCAGCACTGTGGATACATGGCAGTCAAAGTTCAGGCTACTAGATATCTGTGTACCTAGATCTCTCACCTCTGAGTCTACTCTTAGGGGTGTATTGTTGATGTTGTAATTTGCAGGGGGTATTTGACATCCCAAAGTGTAATGCATTTATTTTTCACATTTAGTTTTAGGTGATGGTTCTGGTAGCAATAATTTGTCTGATCTAGACCCTCCTGAATAATATCTACATCACTGGAGGATTCAGTGATTGCCCTCAGCTTGCATTTGTTGGCATACTTTGTTATCCAGAGGTCTTCCACATTAGCCTTTACTTGAGAGTAATATATTCCGAAGAGGAGTGGTCCCAGCACTGAGCCTTGATGGCACCACTAGTAGCTAGCATCTTGATGGATCTGGACTCACCCATTTTAACCACATCTGTCCTGTCCATGAGTCAGTTGGCTATCCATTTGTTGATGTAGGAATGTATACCCAGTTATGTAAGTTTATTTATAATATCTGAGTGGGGAAATGTTTCAAATGTCTTGGCCAAGTTGAGGTAGAAAGTATGTACTGTTTTACCCTCATCTATGACCTTAATAACTTTCTCAAAGAACTCCACCAGATTCAGTACTCATGACCTGCCCTTGACAAAGCTGAATTGGGTCAGGTCCAGTGTTTGGAGGTTTGGTATCTCATTATTTATCAGGTCCATAATGGATTTACACATAACAGTAGTCAAATTTATGGGTCTGTGATTTCTCAGGTCAGTAAATGGTCCCCTTTTTATGCAGAGAGATGATGATGACAAAGCCAGTTTGGAGGCTGTGGTTAAACACAGATCCAATGGGTCTGATAAGTCCCAATTTAAGCTGTTTAAGAGACAACATGGTATGTCATCAGGCCCCATTGTAGCCATGTTTTTAGCTTTAGAGAATGCAGTAGCAACTTGCCTTTTTTGTGATAATTGATGGTGCAATGGTGGAGAGCATTTTTTATGGGAGAACTGGAGGTGAAGAGGAGGTAAAATTTGAGCTGAATTTGTTGGCCAGCAGATGTACTATATCTTCCAGCTCAGTATAGGTGATCCAAACCAAGAACAGAAAAACAAATAAACTAATAAATCCAAACATCATCCCGCAGAGACTGTGGGGGGAATTTAATAAAGACTACATTGACTTATTTTCCTTGTAGGCACAGTGCTTACATGGAAGTAAGCAGATATGTGATCCAGTAATGGGAGCTGAGGGGCGTGCACAAGCATGCAAACACAGAAGTGCCTGTGGCATGCAAATCACCTCATAAGTAGGAGAAGTGCATGCAAATGAGGCAGATAAGTGATCCATCAAGCAGATAGTCAGTCATGCAGACCCCACGTTGGTGTCCATGATGCACATGGAAAAATTCTGTGTGCAGAATGTAGAAATGACACCAGGGGATGTAAAAAGTGTACTGACAGTGGCAGAAATAGAATAGGGGATACAGATATTTGCAAAACTAATGACTGTGTGTCCACAACCTTATGGAAAATAATGTAAAATAATGTTTTTCAATACCGTGGATATGTTTGCGTGGCACATCATATTGCATAAATATGCCATTATGGGAAAAAATATTGTAAAAAAACAGAATTTGTGAGTATGTAACAGCAATGCATTAGAGGACCCTGTGTGGAGTATATACAATGTAGGACTGCTGTGGTTGCTAATTAGGCAGGGCCCAAAACCGTGTAGTTACAAGGTACTGTCCATAGATCTGTATGTAAATGAGCTAGGGTAATGAATAGCACAAATGTGTATCTGTGTCCCCAGATCCCATCTGTGTAGGCAGAGAACCATGTTGGTGTCCACAGAAGATGTAGCTGACATCAAAAGGGAGTGTGTCTACAAATGTTTCAGCTCATTGGAGCTCAGCTGCACCTGTTTGTGCAGTACAGCACTCTGCTGAGCAGGGGGGTGTCCAGTGACTGCTAAGCTTTGTTTATCTTTGGGGAGCATGTTTCAGTGGGATTGAGTGTGTTTGCATGGTGTGCAGCCCTGCTGAGCATGACCCTCCATAGGGGTGTGCTACTGATTCCTAAGCTTTGTTTATCTTTGTGGTACAGGTTTGCACTGCACACTGCAGTGTTCGGCAAGGAAGGTTGTCAAAAAGATGTCTGAGAAAGCCAATGAGTTATTAATTACTGGTGAGCCCTGTTTCAATTAAAATTGGGCCATTAAACCCCTTAATGATGTACTTGGCAGGTGGAATGCATCATAGCTAGCCAATCTCACAGAGTACACCTACAGCAGAGCACTATAAAGTATGCATACACCTTACAAACTGATTTTCCCCCACACTCTGCACCATTGAAGTACTGACTTGGGAATTTTAATCTAGAAAATGGTAGGGGCTGCTGCAGGTCTGCTACATATGTATGTGCTAGATGCTGAGGTCAATGTAGCTGCTACTGATGCTGACCATAGGCCTAGACTGAGAAGGAGCAGAGTGTTTAGGCCCAGAGTAACCTACCAGGAGCTACATGAGCTGAGATTCTAGAGCACTACAGGGTGGACAGGGACATACTATAACAATACAGTGAGCTCTGCAGCCCTCAACTCAGACCCAGAGCCAACAGAGGGGAACCCATCCCAGTGAAAACAAAGGTATATGTAGCCCTTAGGATACTAGCTACAGGTACTTTCCAAAGACCAACTGGGAACATGATGGGGGGTCTCACAGGCATATGCTTCCCAGGTAGTCCACCAGCTCCTGGATGCCATACTACAACATGCCAGTGAACACATTTATTTTCCCCACAACCTTGAGGAGAGGGCCTGCAGTATGCAACTCTTCTACTGTGTAGCACACTACCCTCAGGTACTGGGTGTCATAGATTGCATTTATGTCTACATCAAGGCACCACCCGGTGAAAAAGGTATAATCTATGTCAACCACACGGGGTGTCAGTCCATCAACTGACAGGTCATGTGCAATGTCCAGGGCATTATCATGAATGTGTGTGCTGGCAGCCCTGGCAGTTATCACAACTCCTATATCTGGCATGCATCACAGCTGTACCAGATGTTTACTACGGGGGGACATCACGCATGTGCATTTACTTGGGGATGCTGACTACGCACTGGAACCATGGATGATGACACACATCAGAAATGCACCCATAGCCACCAAAGAATGCCATGATGAGGCATACACACAAACCAGGAACATCATAGACAATGGGTTTGGGCTGCTGAAGTCACGATTCTGATGCCTTGATATATCTGGTGGAGCCTTGCATTACTTTCCAGCTGCACAGATGTTCACAGTATGTGCCATGCTACACAATATGGTCCTGTAGAAACAGGTGCAGCAGCATCAGCAAAAGTAAGGGATACACAATCCCACACAAGTGCCTAGGTCACTGCAGCTGCACCCACAGGGAGACTTGGAGGAGAAACCCCCTGTGGCTGTCCCTGTAGGCAGACGTAGGCATGCCCAATATGCCCTTGCCTTGGTGAAGAGACAAGGCATAGCACATGTACTGACAACGTAGAGCCCTAGAGACTGATACCATACTCTGACTCACATAAATATCAGTAAAAATGATGCCAGCCAGGCCACACAACCTCAACTCTCCATGTATTGGCACTAGGCTTGATGCATCAAAGAGATTCAGCCTTGAACTGCAGGTCTGTCAACTGTTGCATTCACAAAGTAAGCACCTCTCCTGTATACCACTTGTAAGGGGTACTACAATATGGTAGCATATGTATAGACCTGACGCATGTATGCAAGGGAATATAGTGGGCTATATATAGTGTGCTACTGTGCTACTTTCAGAGATCTTTAGTGGGGTACTGGGCTACTTGTACAGATCTAACAGCCACTTGGGACAATGGGTACTCTGTTCACTAGTATGTGCCTCATAATAGCCACTAGGCCACATGGCTGAAAACTCCATGACAGTAGTCCAGGGAGATGCCAAACAGTGGGGTCAGAGGACAGTCTCATGACTGTCTATGCCAGCAGAGCATAGGCTGGTCATCCCTTACCCCAAACACATCAGTGTTGCCATACAACTGTTCTAACAGTATGTCTGCAATGATATACCAGCAGACCAGACAATTCCTCTGTCTTGTTGATAGTATGAGGGAGGAAACCTCTCTGTCTGGTGGCTGGTGTGGCTCAGTGGGCCAGGCACAGTAGTATGTGTGATGGAGCTGATGGTTTGAATCTGGCAGCATCCAACATCTTTTGCATGTGAGGAATTCATATGGTTGTAGTCCCACAGACTGTCATAACCTTTCATTCTGTTACTGCAAGAAAGCTGGACAAAGCCAAAGTGAATAGGGGCACAAAGGGCCATACCTACAGACAGACATTATACAAGCTGTGAGTAACCTAGCAGATGGCTAGTATAACAGCAGACTGCATAAGCACAGATGAGCTGAAGGATGTAAAGGCCATCTGTTAAATGTGTCAGTAGGTACAACAAGTCAGTGACCGATGTACAGTATAGCACTGGGAAGCCACAAATGTATGAGGAAAACAGCAGACATATGGGGTGAAATGCTAGACATTTTGCAAAAATATGTACAGGGAGAGGTATGCAGATTGTCACCCTCTGTGTGATGTTTCATCATGTAGCCCAGAGCAGTCGCAGCATACCTCTCAACCTCTTACAGCAGGAAATCTGGCCAAATAAAGTGAATAAAAGTGAAGCTAAGGCCCCCAACTTGGGACAGGTTTTAAATATTTGCTCCTGCAAATGTAGAAATGTGATAGAATAACAGGTCCTGCATCAACATGTCTCTCTTGCTGTGCATGGAATCTGGAGCTCAGATTTCTGTCATTATTTATTTATTTCAATCTTCACTGATTTGCTACTAATTTATCAAAAAGCAACAATGTTACATGAAGTGGGCCTAAAATATGCGGCAAGAGTCTGGACAGTCTGTGAAGCTCTCTACAGTTCTGAAGTTTGAGTCACATATTAAGATCAGCAAACAGCCGGGGAATGCTTTGGGCAATATCAGGTGACTGCAGTACTGTGGTAACAGGTGTAGCAGCCAATGGTCTGCAGCACACAATAATCCTGAACTGGAGTACAGGTAGCTCTGGCCTGGAGTCACCTTGTAAGTACTGACAATCACACTGGGCATGCTCCTACACTTAGCTAACTTGACCCCAAGTATTTTGCCTCTACTGCCATAGACCATCTATGTGGAAATATGTCTGTACATACATACAGTTACTTATACATATCTGTCTCTCCCTATCCCCCTCACGCTTGATTAGTGTCTCTATTGGTATGTGGCACATACACAGAGACACACACAGACACATGTGTGTGATAACAAGATGTATATATAGCTATATAAAGTACAATGATACATAGACTCCCCACATACAGCTACATAACACATTTACATTACTTACACACACAACTACATTTAAGAAGACATTTAAGTAGACATCCCTGTTGTTATAAGTTATACACATTTATATAGATATGTAAGTAGACATCCCTGTTATACACATTTATATAGCTATGGGTAGGGATGTACAAATGTCTCTGCATACCCCAGAATGCTGGGGTTATCTGCACATACACATCACAACAGCTATCTGATGGCACCAGACCAAGGCCACAATTGTACATAATCCAGTCACCCACAGAACCCTGTGCCTGCAGACTGTAACCCTTTAGACAGAAATAGGTATGCAGGTGGTATAATGTACAATGGGTGCAATGCATGCCTTGTATAGGTGATACTGTCCCTGGCAACATGCCTGCTTATCAAACTGCAGACAGCCAGATAAGGCCAGACTGGAAAGTGTACACACTTAGCAAGGATATTACCAGATATCCAACCCCTAGAACAGTAGATGCAATAGCAGTATCACTCTGCAGGCCACACATGCTGTCTAACATAAGGCCACTTTGCTTACTCCACAGGTACTGTGCTTGCATCAACACATACAACAAACATTACCTGTGCCACGTGTGATAGGTACTGTGAGCTATAGTGTGCAGGAGTAGATAGGTAGAGGAGTTCTAGTCCTACATCTTCCAACTGTGTGCGTATGTGTGTGTGTGTGTATCAATATATCACAGTCCTATGGACATGTCCATATGGGCTGTCTCTGTGCAATGGTATGCATTTTATGGCACTGTGACTGTATCCTGTCCTCTAAATTCCCTTTGTTTCAATGCCTGTATATGTCATCCACCTTAACAGAACTGGCTGACGATCGAGCAGCAGATAAACTCTGTGGCACATGCAATAAGTACTGTAAGCTATAGTGTGCAACTAGATAGGTAGGAGTTCTAATCTCACATCATCCATCTGTGTGTGTGTGTATGTGTGTGTCAGGTAGGAGTTCTACTCTCACATCATCTAACTGTGTGTGTGTGTGTGTGTGTGTGTGTGTGTGTGTGTGTGTGTGTGTGTGTGTGTGTGTGCGTGCATGTGTGCAAATATATCCCCATGCAGCATCTCAGATAAGCCCATATGGGCTGTCTCTGTACAATGGTTATGCGTTTTGTGCCCACTGACTAGCCACTGGCCTCAACATTGGCCTCTGTTACAAGGCCTGCTGATGTCATCCATCTTAACAGCATTGGCATCTTGTCTCCTGAATCTGATTGACTTCTTCAAATCAGTCTCCAGAGCTGTGGATGAGGGTAAGGTGGTCCACACAGCCTATCTGGACCTTGCCAAGGCCTTTGACACCATCCCCCACTCTGGAATCATAGATAAACTTACTAAGCTGGGCATAAATCCCTACGTCACTCAATGGGTTGCCAACTGGCTTACTGACAGAACCCAGACTGTAAAAGTAGCTGACTCCAAATCCAGCTCCAGACAAGTGACAGGTGGAGTACCTCAGGGTTCAGTCTTGGGACCACTCTTGTTTGGCATCTACTTCTCTGAAGTACAGGCCAACATTAAGGGACTCTGGCTAACAAAGTTTGCAGATGACTGCAAACTGGGAGCCATTATTGAATCCGCAGATGATGTGGATATTCTACAAAAGGGCCTTACAGAAACAGATGCCTGGTGCCAGAGCCATGGGCTCAAGCTTAATGCCAAGAAAAGTATAGTTATCCCCTTTGGAAAAAAAACATGTACCCATGAACTACCACATAGGTGGCAGGACACTAAACATCAAAAGTGTGATGAGAGACTTAGGGACACAAGTGGACAGTGGTCTCACTTTCGATAACCACATCACCACAATGGTCAGGAAATCCTTCTATGTGGCACACCTTATCACTAAGGGCTTTTCATCCAGAAAAAAGGAGGTCATTGTCCCACTGTATTCATCCCTCATTAGACCCATTATAGAGTATAATACCCCATTTGGTATGTACCTCACAAGACATCTGCAACAGCTGGAAAGGCCACAGAAATACCTCACTAAAAGAATCACAGGCCTAAAGCAGATGCCATATGCTGACCATCTAAAAAAACTCCAGCTATACTGTGTGGCATATCATCTACTCAGAGGTGATCTCTGCTTAACATACAAGGCCATGTCAAACCCTGAGCTGTTGGACATGCTCCACTTAAAGAATTCCCAATCCCTCAGAGCCATACGCTCCAGGGATCTAAACCATATCATCATAATGAACAAAACATGCTGGAGGGATAGGTTCCTGACCCAGAGACTCCCCATACTCTGGAATAGACTGCCCATACATGTCAAGCAGAGCACCTCATTGGCCTGTTCAAAAGGAACCCTGATGATTGGATGGGAGATAGGAAATTCACCCCGGGGATCATGTCAGTTGCCCTGCTAGACAGGGGCCCAGAGAACTAAATATTGTGGGAAAAAATTTCCAGGGAATTTTTATGGCTAGGTTTGCATAGGCCTTAGGGCCGATAGCCTAGTACCAACCTATGGACCTATGAACCTATGATATCACATAAACGGGGTGGCGCATGTGATAAGTACTGCGAGCTATAGTGTGTATGACTAGAATCTAATCTTCACAAATAAGTTCCAGGCACAGAAATCTCCAGAGAAATCCAATAACAATAAAATGGTAATGGTAATAATAGAGTGCTCAGATAAAATATAAAACACTTAAATAGTAAGCGCTTTCACAGTTTGCAAAGCAACTGCTTCATCAGACCACAAAAATACAAATAACAGACAGTTTAAATACAAGTAATAAACCAATCACAGTTCAAATGCATCATTGTTTCATTAGTACTTAAAAGTATATAACTTAGAGCACTGCATTTAAAATAAATTAATGTTTTAAAGGTCTTGTTTTCAAGAAAGGTTTCAACAAAACTTCAGTGTTCAAACCATGGTATTTATCTGCCCTAAAGAAAATAATCCATTTTTGCTCATTGCCTTCTGTGATGGATTTTATATCTCAACCTCTGATGCTTGTATTTATAGTTTTCAGCACAAATAATTTAAAAGTATGGTTTGTCCCATTCTCAGCTACATGCTGTGCTAATGCATTTTCCTTTTTACCATTCCTCACATCCCTATAATGTTCTAATATTCTCTCTTTAAATGTCCGATTTCTAATCTCCCAGTATCCAGTGTGTGTGTGTGTGTGTGTGTGTGTGTGTGTGTGTGTGTGTAAATATGTCCTTAACAGCACTAGAGACAGGCCCATGTGGCCTACACCTGTGCATTGGTTATGCATTTTGTGGCCCTGTGACTAGCCGCTAGCCCTAAACTGCTCTCCTCTACACTACATAAGCATAGTTGATGTCTGCCACTATCTACAGTTGTACGTGCAGAATAGCCAGGTGACATCGATCAAGGGTAGTATAGTGTGGCACAGGGTATGAAAGCATGATGATGCTGACTGTTCCCATTTTCCCTGACACACTGTTCTACACATATGCACCTAGGGAGCACTGCACATATACTGGCATAGCTTGCTGATTTCTCTGCCATGCTGCCTTGCCATCCTGTGCTGCTGTACTGCCGCCATGTGTCCATAGTTGAACTGCTCAGACTCCTGGGAGAAAAGTATACACAGCTCTGTGACACACCTGTCATTCTGTAACACTGCCACCAGTGTACCATCAGGCAATAAAGCTACATAATGTTTGATGTGTAGTCCTGACACATACTAGCATACAGTACCTGCCGTGGCCCACAACAACTGCCATGACATAACACTACTGCCCTACATAAACACATGTAAAATATTAAAACTAAGAGCAAATAAAATATAAAAGCAGTACGAGTTTTTAACACTGGAGGGCGTAGTCACCATATTTTAAACACATTCACATTTTAAATATATATATATATATATATATATATATATATATATATATATATATATATATTAAATATATTTTATTAAATTATTTACATCAAATCATATTATTTATACATATTTATTAACTTAATGGTTTATGAAATACACTTTTTTTGTATAATATCAATTTTGATGTTGTCAAAATATTTATTAGGTTCAATAGTAACATGGAATCCAAAATGGTTTTAATTAATGAATATTCATGAGGCTTGGATAAGTTTGATTTGCACATTTAAAAGTTCTTTTCGAAATTTAATTGGTTAGTGTTTAATGAATGATTGTATATAATAGGTAAATGAATTACTAACTGTTGTCTGATGAAGTCCATTTGTTTGGACGAAAACACATGAGAGTACTGTGGATTTAAACGCGTTAATGTGTACGTTTTAATTGTGGTATTAAAACTTCTTGAAGAAGCATCGAGTGTTCCTTTTGGTTGTTTGCACTCTGCTTACAGTTTTTTGGTTCTCTTGAGTGCTTTCCACATTTTTTTCTTTGGTCACATGTAAAGTTATATAGTCACCTTGTGTATCAGACACATATATGTAGGTCCCCACATCGATGGCATGGATGGCAGGGATGTGGCACAGTTATCATCACATGCACAGGGTGTGGTGGTGTCAGAGGCCTAGGCTGTGCCAAATCAGTTGACAGCATGTCTGTGACTCAGGAAGGTGTGGGGGTTATATGGGCCATGGAGAGGTGCCTTGTGTGTCTGTAGGTGATGTGCTTGTGACAATGGTGTTAGAGTGTTTGCATATACACAGTTAAGACCAGTGCTAGCCCTACACATGTGTATGGTGGACAGCTGTGGACCATACATGATAGAGTGGGCAGTTCACCATCTCCAGCCATGAAGACAAAAACTGACTTCACCATGCCCAAGGTCAGATGCAGTGTGAGTACCTGACAGTGATTGCTGTCTGTCGGGCCTCTGTCCCCATAAGACCACTGAGGACCACATGTCCATGGCCTGCCACATCATGGTGTGGACAGCACACTTCCCTCTGTAGCGCTGGAGATACTGCTACTATGGAAACGTGAGTGTGCAAGGCCACGTGGACTCCAAGCAGATGATGTTGCAGGCCTACGTCTATGTGTCCAACTCCTAACCCCAACCATTTGTTCTAGCACATTCAATGTGTGCTCAAAGACATACATGGTCTCAGCCCACCGTCTGTCCACTACATCAGTGAAACATTCCATGGCATCACCAATGCAGTGGAAGTAGTCACGGATGTTAGACTGTGCTGCATCCATAACCCTAAGCATCCATCTGGTGTTGCATTCAGCTCATGCCTGTGCCTGAAACATGCGTCAAGTGACCCATGATGTGACACCTGCAACAGGAGGTAGATGGGCAGCAGTCCTCCTTTGAGCACCCTTGTCAATCTGCCTGTGTGGTACCTCACCAGCTTTCTGTCTATGGCCAGTATCTACACTCACTGACACCATAGTTGTCAGACTGCCCTGTACTATGTTGCCATCCCCTGATTGTCCAATATCTGTGACCTCTGGTGATTGGGTATGTGTGGGCATACTGTCTGTGTGTGGGGACAATGGGGGCAGAAGCAGGATGTCAGCCTCTGGGACAGATTCAGCCACCAACAACCTCACCTGTGCCTCACTACAGCCATCATCATCATCAGAGTCTGATGAGACACTGACATCAGGTTGTGATGGGGACAGACTCCAACATCCCTCTCCATCTGTGAGAAGCAAAACAAAAGCAGTACATTACCACCTGCACCATTATGTATAGTAATCCACACAGACTCATACAGGTGAGGATTTAAAACTGCATTACATGCCCCACATCTTCTCATCTCTGATCCTATGCGCAACACATAAACTTAAAACACCATACACAGGCAACCCAGTCCCTTTTATTATGCACATCACTTCCATCCGGGTAACGTTGCCAGTATATTACACCTGTGAGGTATGCAATATGACAGTGTATGTTAGAGAACTATACATAAAACCTAGTACAGCTGTCTTGACAATGATTTGCCATTTGTAGTAGCACTGCCTCAGGTATGTACCTTTTCCATTTTATGTTGGAATGAGCATCTTGGACTAATTGCCTCATTTATAGCAAACTGGATAGTTGCTCATATATCACATAGTCGAGCTGTCATTAGTTCAACTATGTAAATATCGAACCCAGAAGTTTGAACACTGAAAACTCTGAACACTTAGAACAGCATTTTTTTTCCCCAGGGAAAAAAAAAATCGATGTTCCGGTACAAAACGCGGAAACACACAAACACTACATACTATTACTAATCTGAGGGGCTTCACTCCCCACACCCCCAATGTGGGGGGCTGTGCCTGCCACACCCCCCTACTTAAATATACCAACTCCGAGATCGCACCACAGTGGAGGAAATAGCAAAGCCGTGGAAACAGCCCACCAAATTCTTTCCCTGGGAAAGAATTCTATGTTCTGCGGCTTCACTATTTTTAGACTTCGAACTTCACAGTTCGAAGTTTCAGCATTCGGACATTTGTACATTCGGACTTATGATATACACCTGCTCATAACTATAAGTGCAAACATGTTAATGTGTGTGTACAAATTCACACCTGTCATTCCCTAGGCTATGCACTGTAGTTAACTGCTCTGAAATGGAACATGCAATTTTTCTACTCTGGCTAAGCACAAGAGTTGTGCATAGGGCAAAATGGCAACCCTTAACATTCATAGGGTATATATGATCTGTAAAACAACAGTATGACACTTACCAGGTACAGGACCACAAACTCCAGCCACACCTGACGGACCTATGAAAAGGTGAGAGAGGGGTACTGTTAGCAACACCAAATGTTGCAGTATTACATGGTAATACGTACGTATATCCACATGTACAGTAGCTAATGTGACCCTGGCTATATTGCTGACAGTCTGAGTGTGTGTGCACAACTGTGGGTAAAAATAAACCCCCCCCAATGCAGATAGACCTGACACCCATGCACTGGTCTGTAAAGCCTGCCACTATGACTGGCACTGCATTATACTGGTGAACACAGTAAGCTTACCTGGATGCTATTCTGATGTGGACGCTGTGGTGCCCACCTCCAGGAGGTATGGCATGATGGTTGGCTGGGAGCTGCTGGTTGGTCCTAGGTTTGCCAGGAATTCCTGTTTGGCTGAGAGAGGTTGTTCTGTTGCATGCCCTTGACCAGTGGCAGCACAATCCCTGGCAACAGCAGCTACCATTTGATGCGCAGCATTGACCATGTCTGTGGCCCAGTGTTGAACCTGCTCATAGGTCCTGTTCTGTTAGCCAATATGATTAACAGCCATCACAAGGTCAGCCGACAATGCTGCCCACTATCTATGATTGTGGTAACCCCTTGAAAGTAGGATGTGATGATTGAGTCTGAAAGCATCCAGTATAATGTCATTTTCTGCAGATGAAAATGGAGGATGTCTCCATCAGTATATTATTCCTGCAAGACAACAAGTGGGGAACACATTACAGGAACAGATACAGGAATGTCTACTATGTACAGACCCTACACACCCATAATGGCCTGCACTATCCACTGCTTCCTCACACATTATACCACACAATTTGGGAACACACTACATGTGTGGCTATCACCAAGATAGTAGCAATACTGGGCAATGTCCCTGTGTGCTGTGACAGATTCTGTTGTATGTCTCTACAGCCATCACTGCAGTGTATTGTGGTGTGTCCAATCTGGGCAAAATCACCACTAATATGCGATATGGCCACTGTCAAATAGCAGTATGCTATTCCAACAACTATATGGGGACAGTCCGACACCACCATTGTGCCACAGTGACAGACAGCAATGCAAACCTGCTGTAGTATACCTTCCCTGTACGCATCATACCTCTCAACTATACAGATGTTTGAAGAATGTCACCATGTTTGCCTCATAGATGTGGTCTTTCATGCACAAACTTGTGGAAGTCTGACAAATGGTACTCCACTGATTGATGGTTGCTGTCAGACAACTGACACAGAATCTATCAGCCGTCAGACCCCTCAGACAACACTTATGATACGGTAATATCTGTTGCCCTAATCACATTCTTACTTTGTATGGCCAATATGTATACTCTGTCACTGGGTTTGGGCCTTTGTACCCCCATTAAATATGGTTTTGTCCTGATTTCTTACTGTAGAAGGTTGAAAGGTATGTTAGGCCTAGCTCTCAACCAGTCAGGGATGAATGTCCATGAAACAGGGACTTAGCCAGGGGCATTCAGGGACACTTTTACAATGTTAGTACTACTTATGAGTGTCATTGACAGACTGAAATGAGGTGAATTACAGTACATCATTTGACGTTACAGGAGTGTACACCCTAACTTAGTGTCACTATGTCTTACGTGCAATCCGCTATCTTTACTACAATAGCCAACTGTTGTAGGAGGAATGGACAGGGGAACAGCAGAGATGTGATTCAAAGCTGGGACAACTGAGAGGCATGCCTATAGGTGTTGGACAGCAGAGTATCACTAACATGTCATTATCATGTATGTAATACAAGCCTACTGTTGTAATCCCTACTCCCCATACCTCCATCCTCCCATCTGCAGCTTGTTTTATGGGAAAATGTAGAACATACCTAGTAGAGTGATGTATTCCATTTTTGAAGTATTCCACTGCAAATGCTTTGCATATACACTGTATGTGTGAGTAAAACCACATACAGACCTGTTCCTCATAAGCAACAATAAAAGTTTCTCTTGGTTACTGAAGGGAGGGCAAGAAAGAAATAATTTTACAAAATAAACACACCACACCACCACGGCTGTTTAGCTACTTTTAAAACAAATACATCTTTAATCCAATAAAATAGATAAAACAGCAGTAGAAAAAGTGTATAGAGCTCCAAAAACTATTGCAAACGATAAGCGCTTTTGGAAAAAATCTTTCTTCAGATAACATATTAGATTGGAGTTCTTTTTTCTTTTGACTATAGGAAGCACCAATAAGAATTGTAAAATTGGGCCACTGCCCTTTTCTAGTTCCAAGCAAAGTCTTCATGAAGAAGGATTTTTCCGAAAGTGCTTATAGTTTGCAATAGTTTTTGGAGCTCTATACACTTTTTCTTCTGTTGCTTTATCTATTTTATTGGATTAAAAATGTATCTGTTTTTAAAGGAGCTGAACAGCCATGGTGGTGTGGTATGTTTATTTCGTATTGTAATGTTCCCCATAAGCAGTTGCTTGCCTTTTTTAGGTAATGCTCATTAACAGATAATGGTCTGTGCACCAAACTGTGGCTCAGAATTGCTAATTGCATCCAAAACAGCTGAATTGCACTATCATTAGCCGATGACATGGCACCACAGTGCAAAATATAAGGCCTTCATGTAGGCTTTGGCCCCTTTCGTAGTGTTTGAGATGGAGATTACTGAGTTGTGGAGACTACAGGATCACGGAGGGTAAGTACAAATACTGTCCACTGGAGAGATGTATGAAGTATGTCTTGTCTCATATGTTTTGTCATTGACCCATGAAAGTGTGGTCATCTGGTAGGTCATTGGCAAACATTGTGGGTTGAGGTCAGAAAAGGGAGAGAGACATGTGAGTGTCACACTTCAGACTCATCAGAATATGCATGCTAATGCAGTAGCTGCTATTCGATCAACTTACTATATTTGTAGGGGCAAACTGTGACAAATGTACCTGTCTCTAGGCCAAAGCAGCTACTGTAACATACAGGTGTGTATGCTTCAGCTGCAGCCTAGGACACAATGGGAGGGGGGCAGTGTGAACACTTTGGAGGCCTGCAAGCTGTATGTTTAACTGAGGCACCTCTGTCAGCCCTGTTGCTACAGCAGAGCCAGGGTAAGGATACCTATTACAGTCCAATCAAGGCATGTGCTTAAGGTACGTCTGGTATGCAATAGTGCCAATAGCAGACTAGTTTGGAGACCAAGTGTTAAGGAACATCAAGAAGATGCTTAATACAAAATAAGAAACACTAGATGCAATGCATTTCAGTGCAGAAAAGCAGCCCTTACAGCAGTTTGAAAATGCAAACTTAAACTGTAAAGTAGGCCAAAAAAAGCAATAACTAGCACAGTAAACTATCTCATATATCTCCCTCTACTATCACTAGGAAACATGTTGTTCATGCTCTCTCTAAGGCCAAGAACAGTGGGCCCAGACAATATCCCAGGATGCCTTCTAAATTGCATGAAGCATGTCCTATCAGGCCCTCTGGAGCTGCTATTTAACTTTAGCCTCCAAACAGGTTCTGTGCCTCATGAATGAAGAAAAGCAGCAGTCATTTCTCATCATAAAGGTGGGCAATCTAGAGACCCTGGAATCTACAGACCCATAAGGCTCACTAGTAAAATATGTAAAGAGATGGAAAGAATTATCATAGAAATGATCAATAGTGATATAGCAAACCTCCAGACACTGGAACCAACCCAGTTTGTTTTCTCCAAGGGCAAGTCATGCCTACTCAGCCTGGTGGACTTCTTTGAGAAGGTCACCAAAGCAGTGGATGTGGGCAAAATGGTTCACACTGCCTACCTTGACCTGGCCAAGGCATTTAAGGCAATATGCCACTCGGGGCATGTTGACAAATTCAAGAGGTTAGGTACAAACCCATATGTTACCAGGTCAATAGACAACTTGCTCACAGACAGGGCCCACGAAATTAGAATTGAGAAGTTCACCTTTACAAAGAGGCCAATCACAAGTGGAGTCCCTCAGGGATCTGTCCTTAGACTGCTCGTTTTTTGGCATTTAGATCTCTGAAGTCAAGGCCAATGTCAATGGTCTCTGGATGACTAAATTTGCAGATGCTTGCAAATTAGGAGCTATCATTGAATCCAACAATGGCATAAATGTTCTCCAGGAAGGGCTGACATAGACAAACAACTGGTGTCAGAGCCATGGACTAAAACTAAATGCCAAGTAATGCATAATAATATCCTTCAGAAAGCCATCCATCCCTGGTAACTATCATATTGACAACACACCCCTTATAGCTGACCCAGTAGTCAGGGATATAGGGACATACATAAAGAGCAATCTAGCCTTTGGCAATCATGTGTTTATAGTAGTGAGGAAATCATTCTCTGTTGCACAACTTATAAACAAAGGTATGGCATCTAAGTCCAAGGAAGTCATTGTTCCACTGTATTTGGCATTCATCAGACCAATCATTGAGTACAATGACCCTTTTGGGTGTGCACTTAAACAGGAATATCCAACAACTGGAACTTCCACAGAAGTTCCTCACTAAAGAATACAGGGTGTAAGTAAAATGTCCTGTGCAGACAATCTCAAGGCCCTATCCCTATATTCTGTCTCCTACAGGCTTTGGAGGGGAGCTCTATGGCTGGCATACAGGTCATTGTCAGACCCAACTCTGATGGACGTCCTGCATATCCACAAAAAAAAAAAAAAAAAAAAAAAACGGCAAGAGAGTTACCCATGCTAAAGACTTAAGCCTTGCCTGTGATATTAATAGGATCTGGTGGAGAGACAAGAATGCATCTCAGAGACTAACCCATCTCTAGAACAGTCTCCCCATCCATGTGAAACAGAGGTAATCCAATTTAAGTGCAACTTGGACAATTGGATGGAGAACAGGAAATTAATCTCTTTTTTGGCACCTATGTATTTAATGGATACAGGGAGCCTGTAAATGGTTCATCTCCTATGCCCCTTCTTGTAAATGGTTCAT
Source organism: Protopterus annectens (assembly GCF_019279795.1). NCBI lineage: Eukaryota > Metazoa > Chordata > Ceratodontiformes > Protopteridae > Protopterus > Protopterus annectens. Next base: position 1,724,625,530 of record NC_056743.1, on the reverse strand, counting down.
CTCCCAAGCCCCAGCTTACATTTATCAAGGGTACCAGAACTTTTCAGAGATTTGGGATGCAGGGTTAGGCTTACAAAGGCCTTTGTGGTTGTTAGCCTAGTAAATAACTCTAAACCTATGAACCGCTAAACCTGTGCTGGCATTCATGAGCATAAAGATTTTATTTGAACTTTTTTCACCTCCATTCAGTTAAGGCTTTTGTACATTTGGGGGCAGGGGATGTGCATGATGACTGAACAGATCTGGTACATGAAAGATGATCTTCAGGACCTGTTGAACTATGACAACAAACCACAGAAATGCAGATGTTATATTTGGGTTAAGCTTATGTCCCTGTTTAATCCTAGTTAGCCATAGTTGCTGTTAATCTTCCACTGCTTCACTACATAGTACGTTAGTCTTGTTACACCTGGGCACCTGGGGACTAGACTAGGCCACACTGCATTGTTTTGGAACTAGGAAGGTGGCATATATCCAGGAGTTTTTTTTTTTTTTTAACAGCCCTTTTCTCTACTAAGCCTTTAAATCAGTTCAATCAGTATCATAACTGCTACTTGTCATTCATGTAGTAGGTTTGTAATGGTTTTGCTAGGTGGGTGTAATATTTAGTACCTTCCCTTTTCCTTTATGTTTGTTTTGCTGACTTTATAGCTTCTACATGTCTAATGTTGCATGTCTGTACACTCTGCTCCATTTATTGAAAATATACACATACATCAGGCTGAAAGGAGGAAACCTCCAATGTAGTTTTCTACATTTAGGAGGCATCTGACGATTTCTTCAGCCAGAAATCTGCAAGTCACTATAATTCCATATGTGTGATATGCATAGGATAACAAATTCAATCACAGTGCACTAAAATTAAAATAGTTGGAGAACACTCTCTCTGTCTTGAATATAAAAAAAAATGATTTAACAAAGCTCTGTTTTTTAACAGGGACGTTATTCTTTTTAAAACATCTTTAATAATTGCAATTTAGGTAATGACATAAGTCACATACATTACTAGGAAACAATTAGTGATTTTTTTTTTATTTTGATGCAGAAATAAGTTATGTGTGTGTGTGTGTGTGTGTGTGTGTGTGTGTGTGTGTGTGTGTGTGTGTGTGTGTGTGTGTGTGTGTATTCTTTTTAACATCTCTCATTTACCCCATTACATACATTGCTCAATTTCTGCCTTCCCTTAAACCTCATTCCTCCTCCTCTTTCTGAGCAGTATTCTGTGTGTGTTGTTCCCACAAACTCAATTGAAATATATATATATATATATATATATATATATATATATATATATATATATATATATATTCTAAAGATCCCATGGTCAGTTGTTTTTATTTCCTTTACAATAGTCAGTGCATCATTTACAGTTGGTTTATATTTAAACTTCCATTTTTTAGTAACTGCTTTTTTGGAAGCCAATAGCATTAAACTTAGTAAGACCTTACTATGTCTAGACAATTCAAATCCTGTGTCCTAGCTCAAATGAATCATTTCCTTAGTTTCAACAATGCTCTCCCTCAACATTTCCAATAAAGTACTCTGTAGGGAAATTTTAAAATCTGCCAAATCGTTACACTTCAAGCAACATGTTTCCAGTTACTTCTCTTTTTTCCATCTGGGACTGACAGTGATTTTTTTTTTTTTTTAGGGTTGAAGTTAGGGCTCTAGTAGGGCTATACAGACTAGTATGGCTTGGTAGTGGAAGGACTACTTAATTAAGTAGGATCTGGTTAGTGTGAGACAAAAAAAATCACTGAAGTCTACTTGGGTTATAAAAATACCTGTGCAAACAGTGTAAAGCAAAAATCATAAACCTTCTGGACTTTGAGTACCTGGGAGCAATACAGATTTCTTTGTAAGTTGCCTTTCCAGCCTCCAGTACCAATATTTTCAGTCTTCCCTGATTGATTCTTATAGTTATAATGTAATACTTTATATGTCCTACTAATTAACCCTTTAACTGCAGCTTCTTTTCTAGACTGAACTAAAACCTCCACCAGCGGTGGTCTTTCAGTAAGCTCACCCGTATACCTTTCTGTTTGCCTATACTCAATCAGTCCCTGGTAGGGAAAACAGTTTCTTGTCTGGAGTCCAAACTTCTGTTGGGTCTACTCCCACTCCATTATATTTCCCTCTGTAGTTATTTGATCCCAATATATTGGCTCCCTTGTCAGTTTTCTTTTGTAAATTTTAACTCCCTCTTACACATTTTCTGTGCTTCTTACTTGTAGTCATCCCTATAGGCAAACGCTCCTTTTTCCATGTCCATGTTGGTTTAGTCTTTAGAACACTTTCTGCTATTGTGTGAATATAATATTCTGTATGCTGTTGTTATTCTCCTTTAGGACCTGCAACCAAAATCATTCTCTCTCTACTTATTTCTTGAATGTCTTCTCTGTTTCATCATAATCCCTTGCCACTTTGATTTACACACGTCTGCTTGTGTTATATATATGAGCCTTATCAGTGTAGTTCTAAAGTATCCCTTCAAATCAGGTAGTCCTAAATCATATTGTTGTTTGGGGGAGGGGTATACATTTATCCCAGTTAACTCTTGCTATCTTCCCCTCCCAAATAAATTCCTTCAGCTCTTTATTAATTATCACCCACAACTTCTCTGGTTAATAAAAATATACATGATCTATATATGAAATTAAAGGGACTAAAACATCTTTAGTCCTTGTGTCTTGCTAACTATATTAATAATCAGGAGCTTCCATTTTCTCAGTATTTGTATTATTTGTTTAGCCTCTTCTCACATATCCTTAGCTGCCATAACAGAATCCTTTTCAATCTATACACAGAAACATGGTATTCTCAAGGTGCTTAAATGTGTCCTTACAAAATTGGATATTTCTAGTCAGACTAACAAAAACATGTGCAGATACAATTACAATTGTGCAATAAATTCTACTTGCATTTGAACCTAAACTAATCAAACAAAGATGTATCTATCAGGTCATTACCCTCCCCCCAGTCCTTTAAAACTATTCTGAAAGACTTCCTAGCCAAACTCTGCCTCTGTTCTTGCTTAACTCCAGGCTAAACAATATCCCTAAATATGAACAATTACCTGCACATACTTTATACCTCTTTACTATCCTTTCATTTACTTTCTAACTGCAATCAGTTTCTCTCCCCAACTCTCTTTCTAAATATGCAATAACCCTGTTTTTTTCTCTCATTGCACATGGCATTTCCTGTTTGTAATATACTAACATAGCTTTAATTTCTCTAGAAACTGGCTAAAATTTCTATAAACCAATATTTTCACGCGATGTATAATTTGATGTAGTTATTTAAACTGTAGATGATTTGTATTATTTTTGAAGATTGTCAAATTATTGTTTTTAAAATGTTTTTGTAATACTTTGAATCTTTTCTCCTTGGGGATCCACTGAAAATGGGCACTTACCCAGTTGTACTTTCCAGGTTATTAAATGTCAGATGTATTTAGGGAAAAAAGTATTTGTTTCATAGATCTTACTTACTTATTTATTTTAATTTATCCTTTGTTGGCTGGGTTAGTCCTACATGGCTAATAGTGTCTTTCTGGGGGAGACCCAAGATGGTATTTATACTTGTAGTGAAAATTACACCGGGGCATGAAGGTACTTCCCCTACTCTGTTTGCTAGGGTTCTTTTATATCAATTTGAATTATTAAAATCTAAAGCAGATGGAACCTTAATTTAACATTTCATCCAAAGGACAAGACATCCTAATACTCCACTGCAGTGTCAGCATTCCAGTCACCAGAAATAGGAATAGAACTCAGTCTTCTGAGTCTCCATCACCAAAGGCAGGTGTACTGTCTTTTCAGCCACTGATATTACATGTCAGTGCGTCAGTGCTACTTTGTTGATCCATTGACACTAATATCATGAAGATGCAGGTCAGCAAATTGTAATGTAAAAAAAGACACATTTATGCTGTGTAAATTCATAACTTAAAGTAAAAACCTATAAAAAGGAAATAGTTTTGTTATTTATATAGTCATTAATTTATTTGAATTTGTTACTGAAGTAGACTACTAATCCAGATGGAACATTTTCAGAGCATGTCTACTACATGCGCCCAAGTCCCACTTGAAGACCACTGTTTTGCAGTCAGGAACTCATGTGTCTTGCAGCTTGCTTGGACACATGGGCTGCCTCTTGTACTTAAAATCTAATACATGTTTGGGAAAGGTGTATCAGCTATGCAGAGGGAATGGAGCTGTCGCGCCATTTGTCTGAGTGTATCTTAGGTTTTCAGACATAGATCATGAAATTATGGAGCTGGGGTGGGGGTTTTAGGTTTAGGGAGGGATTGGGGAATTTAAGTTTAGGGATGGTGAATGGTGTTTTAAGTTTAAGGAATGTCATGGGATTTCAGGTTTATGGAGGGAGGAGTAGAGTTTTATAGTTAGGGAGCAAGTGAACTATTTATTTTTAGGGAAGTGTAATACAGGTTTAGGTTTAGGTGACTTTAGGGTTAGAGAGGGAAAGGGAGAGGGATGAAGTTTTAGGGTTAGGGTGCAATCAGGGAATTTAGTTTTAGGAAATGGGTGGGGAATTTCTGGTTAGAGTTAAGGACTGAGGATTCACATTAGGGTTAGGGATTGACAGTGAGGTTTAGGGTTGGAGTTAGGGTTCTAGTAGGGCTATTCAGACTAGTAGGGCTTGGTAGTTGAAGGACTATTAAACTAAGTAGGATCTGGCTAGTGAGAGTTTAAGCATCTGCATGTTAGAGCAAATGGCAGTGAACAAGCGTGTAGTAAGGTACTTCCATGCAAGCAGTTATAGCAGATCATTTCAAACTATTCATACCATGCGAACTTAAAACTAAAAACAAGAAATCCCAGACACTAAATGTTACAATTCCATGACATGCAGGCATAAAATAAGCAAAACTATATTCAATATATGCAAGTACAAGCAACAGTATATTCAAACCAATTATAGTAACACAAAAGTAACCAGTTTGGTAACCAAATGCAGTCTAAAATTTTTGAAACATTTAGGAAATGGGTGGGAAGTTTGTTGTTAGGGTTAAGGACTGAGGAATCAGGTCAGGGTTAGGGACTGACAGCAAGTTTTAAGGTTGGCGTTAGGGTTCTAGTAGGGCTATACAGACTAGTAGGGCTTGGTAGATGAAGGACTTTTTAATTAAGAAGGATCTGGCTAGTAGGAGTTTGAGCACTTGCCATTTAGAGCAAATGGCAGTGAACAAGTGTGTAGTAAGGTACTTTCATGCAAGCACTCATAGCAGATCATTTCAGACTATTCATACCATACAAACTTAAAACCAAAAAGCAAGAAATCCCAGACACTATAAGCAAAAATATATTCAATATATGCAAGTATAAGCAACAGCATAGTCAAACTAATTATAGTAACACAAAAGTAACCAGTTTGCTAACCAAATACAGTCTTGAAAATCTGAAACATCTACAGTATATTTGGATACTATTAGCAGACTGGACTACAAAATGAAAGCACAAGTACTCAAGAAAAAAATGTCAGAGTATGTTGACCTTCTAGTGGAAGTAATTGGGCATTAGAAGGGAAAGAATACAGGAGATGACTTAGAAAAATGAGAAGCCAATCATGTGCCATATAACATGTTAGATAACGTTGTGCAGGCTAAGAGATGGCAGTGGTTTGATAAATGATCTGCTGATACTTGATAACACATTTTAATTTACTTAACAGACAATTTGAGTAACTTCTCTGAATTATTCTTGCAAAAAACAGGGAAGTTCAGTTGCACAATGACACTATGTAAGGTAAGAACTGTCATCCAGGAAAGCAGGCCTGAGAAAATGAATACAAGCTTTGCAGCTCGTTTCATAATTTTGCAAATTCTTGCAACAGCTTACAAAATGCACGTTTCCAAAATACAGCAATATAATACATACAGTCTCAATTAAAATGCAAGCATTGAATATAAAGCTGCTTCCACTATGCAGTTAGAGATGCTGTTACACTCCCAATAGTTTAGAGGTTAATTTTGATGAATATTAAAAGTGTATTAAATCATAATTGTGTCAGGCTTGCTAGCTATACAATACAAAAGAGTGGAAAAACAAACTGATGGGTTATAAAATTAGCGTGTAGCTAAGAAACATGTTTTAGCCATCCAATTTGCTTTCTATGATTTGCATTTCAAACTAGTGGATGATATTATCGAATAATACGCTACATAGATTGGCTGCCTAGCCAGCTGTAACCAAAAAGCCATCCTGATGTTCTTTTAAACCCAGGGCATCTCAGCACAGCACACCATTTCCCATATGGGGTTCCTCTGGTTTTTCAGTAGCTATTTTCCTTCTGATAACCTCCACATTTTATTACTGAAGTAATGGAAACTTACAGATGAGTACAGACATCCTCATTTATGTTGCTAGTTCATTCCTCACACTGTTGTTGGACGTGAAGCCTGCAAAGTATAGCAGTGTCATCCCTACTGATTCCTCCACACTCACAATGCCGTCTTTTGGTCATACTAATGCAGGTGATAATTATATAGTCAGGGTTAGAATTTGCTGCCCACAAAATGATGGCAATACAGTGGATGACCCAGCTCCCTCCATAAAACAGAAAAGTAACCATCAGCTGCTCAGTCTTAACTGTCATGGTCACAGCTCTAAACTGTTATAATGCAGAGGATGCTCTATGATCCTTGTAGTTAAAATTTTGCTTTGTTCCACCTAGATTTATTGATTTTCATTATGAACTTAGACCTTTCTGAATGTGTTTAAAGCAGCACTCATTATTAAATAACTAAACCAATACCAGCTTTTCTTATTACCAACCATAGACAGCCTATTATATGAAAACATTCTATTTTAAAAAAAGATAGCGTACTCCTCTTTCAGAGCCACTGCTATGTTTTTTAAAAGCTAGTGCAATGACTTTTAAGGCTCAGAGGTTGAGAGGTGTGATCTTGGCTGACTTGTCAGTGTTAGATCTGCCACTCGAATCAGGCAGCCTGCGCTGCACTCAGGATTTCAACCTATATACCACTGGAGTTTGCAGTTAGACATGAATTTCAATGGTAGAAGAGATGTGTTGGTCATACAATTTCCTTATTTTTGTACATATTGGTTAAGCTGAAGATCTTGCAGTACCTATGTCTTATTTTGTTTAATTGAACATATAACAATTGCCTGTATTTCTCTTTCAATTATGCTTTTTGTTTCATTTAGTGTCTATAGTAAGGCTGTTCCACTTACTCACAAGCTTTATTTATACATAAATATATTCTTTTCTTCATTTTATTTTTTCTTATTTTTATGAAGTAAAATAAAGCTAGTGTCCAAAGCACAGAACAATATAAAAATAAATAAAATAATCAAAACATGTTGTTCTTACAAGTAGACATTAATAACAATAGAGCACTTTGTCTCCAATGATAAGGGTATTCAGTATAAAAGTCTGTAATTGTTATTAAATTCTGCTTGTGAGAATGCATGAGTTTTTGATTATTTTGCTATTTTTTGTGAAATTATACTTCCTTGTGTTTTTCCTGCACTACCCTCTTCGAAACTTTGGATTATATTCTTGTCCTTACAGATCTCTTCTTTGAAAGATGACAACTGTTTAGAATTAGTAAGGCTTTTAAATATTTCTGTTTTGTCCTTTCGCTTCATTGTTTCTTTAACAGAACTCATATTAAGCTTTTACTCCTCTATATGTTTTCTTTTGCCTCTGAAGAAAAGTCTATATATTTAAAATGATGGCTTCCTTCGGAACAGTGGCTACTGCATATGATTTTTTTTCTTGCCAGCTGTCTACAAAGTGGACCATCTTATTTTCTTCGTATGATGTCTGCTATTATTCTCCCAAATTTTATACCAGCTTTTCTTGCTGCTCCCCCACACACCATTTTCTTACCTTTAGTTAATGTGATAGGTTATCCTTCTTTCTTTTGCTAATTTATTATTGTTTCTAACTTATCTTAATATTTATGCTTCTTTCCTGAGTGTTTGCTTCCCAGAAGAACTATTTTGCATTACATTTAAGTTGACATGCTTTTAATCATTTCTTCAATCATGGCAAATACCATCACTTTCATTATACATCTGCTTATATGTTAATTGTATTGTGTAATTTTGCTTAATCAGCAAAAGCATAAATGTATTCCATGCTGCCATTGAAAAGGAATGGCCATAGCACCAACCCATGTGATATCATACAGCTTGCTATCCTTTAATCTGCATTGTCTCTAATGTGATCCTCTTTGTACTACTGGCTAGCCAGTGTTTGGACCTTGCTACCACCCTACAGACAACTCCAAGCATTTCTAATTCTTTCACTGTTTACTGTCTGGTACATGGTGAGATGCCATACCAAAGAATTAGAAGAGGCTACACCCAAAGCCTGTTCTGAGATAATGTCCTAGTTATCCTGTCATAAGGATATATTAAATTCATCCAGCATTAAATTCCTGCTATGAATATATACTGCTGTGGTTCTTTTTCTTTGCTGGTTTAGTGTTTTAAAATTTCACAATTTCTGCAGTCATCATTGTAATTTACACATGCTGATCTCTTCTTTTTAAACTCTCATATAGTTAAAGGAAAAGCAAATCAGCCTGCTACCAGCCTTGGTTTCGCCTTTTTACTCCTATAGCTTACTGTAAATTGTTGCTGACAGAGAATGTTGACTTTCTGCAGGAAGCAAGTGGATATTAGGAGGGAACTGCAAAGCACGTGATATGTAAGAAAAATGAAAAGTGTGTGTGTGTGTGGGGGGGGGGGTGCTGTCATATGAAAATTATTCCTCATCTGCTCACCCCTCTATTCTCTAAGAATTCTGGAGTGGATAACATCAGACACCCATTGCCTTGTGTATCTTTGTTAGGCAGCGTCCTTTACTAAGAAATAACTGGTATTATTAATTCTATATTACTTCTACATACATTTTAAATCATCCCCTTATAGGTTTAAAATTCTTAAAAAAGAAACAAAAAAAGATACTCTTTAGTTCAGCTAAGGAAATGAAAACGTCCATGATTTGCTGCATTGTTCTGTGAGAGTACACATTCTGACTTAACAGAATTTATAATTTATTACATGCACAGCATAGTACTTAAAAAACATTCCACCAAATGTGTCTGTGAATTTTATGCATAAATGATCACCTGTTTTGGAACAAATATTAAATTCTTTTGCAAGAAGCCGAAGGTGCTTAAGACATAGCCTAGGATTCAATAAAATCCATGTAGGCTCCGTGTAGAGACTTCATGGAATGTACTAATGTTCACAGCCCGGTTTCCCCTTGGTAGTACTTGTCATGCATAATAATCATGGCACTCTGCTGAGGGAGAGCATAGTAACAGAGATATTGAATCTGTGTAGGTAGAAGTGTAGAGGCTGGTCAGATGTTATGTACTAATGTTCCCTGCTACTGCTGAAATGTGATGTGAATTAATTGCCTGTGTTACAAATTTCTTATTTTTTTTAATTTTTTTTTTTTTATTTTTTTAATGTCCATTTGCGCGGCAAGGAGAGCAACAATGCCCAGTTGTGCTTACATATAGACAGCTGAAACCTTCCAGACATCTAAAAATTGAAACTGGATGTAATTAATTATGCATGTCTGCTTATGTTTAAGTCCATTTAAGCCCATTTGCGTGGCACGCTACAGATGCTTAGTAGTGTATGTGAAGGTATACTAGTGTATACATCGTCTAAGTAGCTAAATGGGTAGAGTGACAGTCTGAAGTCCTTAGCACACATATTTGTTTACAATGCAATGTAAAATATCTTTTAAATTAAAATCAAACTTTTTACATTTTGGAGAGCTGCACAGTGGTAAGCACTGCTTAAACATAGTTAACGGCTACTATTGTTTGCACTTTGCTAAGCTTTGTTAAAACTACAGTTGTGCAAGTTTTTGCAATGCTCAGCTCTGCTTAGCTCCTTTGTGTGATGCTAAGTGCTTTTTTGAAAGTTGCTGAATCATGAGTAAGAGGAGGAAAACAGCCTAAATTAAGGACAATAGATGGAAATTCTGCAGCATTTGTTGGGGTCTATCTAACTGACAGTATGCCAGGCAGTGTTGAAGAGAGTGAGCACATTTGGGTGCAGAGATGGTGTGTGCAGGAGTCCAGGGTTTTTGTTGGGCTCCTGATATGCAGTTATGAACCTAGGCTGCTCAGGGTGGTTACCAGGACTTAGAATGTAAGGCTGACACCTGGGATCGGTTGGCCAGGGAACTTACCAGTACTACTGGTCTCCTCTGCACTGATGAGCAGTGTTATCACCACTACAATGGCCTGAAGCATACAAAGAGGGAAAGTTTGGACATCTGAGTCCAAGAGGCCAGGGCTGGGCATGACCCAGGCATATGTAAGTATTCTTACCACTATTTTACCAAAATGCAAGCTGAATATGTGCAAAACTGGTGTGCATAATGGTGTGCTTCTCACCCAACAACTGCAGCTGAGAAGACTCACAACATTCATTCCCATGCAGGTCACCTGGCCAGGTTGCACTGTGAGTGTGGTAAGTATAGATATATTATGCTAATTGTAGTGCAATAAGCAATAAACAATAAAAAAAGTACTGCAATAAAGAACAAACAATAAACAACACCAATAACAGTAAGCAAAAAGGTGTAAAGCAGGATTGTGGTATCATAACATAATTGCTCTACAGCATGTGTATGATTAGGTTGCTGCAGTCAAGTGTAAAACTGTAATAGCCATAGAATGCAAAACTAATGGCCTGAAAAATGTATTGCTCAAGTCATAGTATGGTTCAAGGCTGTCTCCAGGCCAATTTCAGTCACATAATGCTCTCTTTTCCTTCAACTCCAGGAACAAAAGGTATATGGGTGAGGTAGCCCACTTTATGAGCAGATATTGTGTGTGGACTTCACAGAGAATTATTACCAGTACCAACAAAGTGGTAAGCAGCATTGTGGTTTCCTAAATAAATCTGTCTTAGTATTTGCAATAGGGTTGTATTCATTGCATGTCTGTTCTACTGTCACTGCATACAAGTGTAACAAACTGTAATATCTGTAGAATGCAAAAGTAATGGCCTGAAAAATGTATTGCTCAACTCATACTATGGTTCAAGGCTTTCTCCAGGCCAGTGTCAGTCACATAAGCTCTCATTTCCTTCTACTCAAGGAACAAAAGGTATATGGGTGAGGTAGCCCACATTTGTGCAGACAATTGTGTGTAGATTTCACAGAGAATTATCACCAATACCAATAAAGTGTTAAGCAGCAATGTGGTTCCCTAAATAAATCTGTCTTAATATTTGCAGTAGGGCTGTATTCATTGCATGTCTGTTCTAAGTTGCTGCAGTCAATTGTTACATTGTTTTCAAATGTCCCCTGCAGTCACAGCTATTGGGTTCAACTCCCATACCTGCCAGCTAAGGCATGACAGCTGTTTGGTTTACTTAATGTACACAAACATACTTCTCAAGCATCACAATGTAATTAGAACTGCCTAATCTGTCACATGATTACCAGATAAATGGTTACCTGGAAAGCATTGTATTACCAAATCCATGTACAGAACACCTTGGTAGCTGTGTAAGTCCACATTATGTGAAACTGTTCTGTATAGTTGTGTGCCTGCATTTGTTAGTACTTGGCCCATACTGTTCCATGCAAACAGCTTGAGAGGTATGTACATGCTAGATCAGTTATAGAACAATTGTAGTCACTGTACTCACAACTGATATTACACACCTGTAGAGGTATGTAGTACCAGTGTTTTCAGGGATATCATCTGCGATGTCACTACCAGTATGCTTTTCTCTCTCTCTCCCCACCCTTTACTTCTTTAATTATATATTATGTTAAACTTTAATGTATCATTGTTATTTATTAGTATGATTCAATATTAACATATTTTGTTAAATTGTTTTGTCGGCCTTATAGTTTAATTCATACTGGCTTGCTGTTAACATACTGATTATGTTACTTAATGCTGTGTTACACATAATATACCTTAATATGTGTTTGGATTAATACATTTGTTCCATTCTGTTAATTCTAACATTGGTTTGGTTATTACTAGCCTTAACTTATTGTTATAACTACTTTACTACAGTGCTTCAAGGTCAGCCAGTTCCTCATGGTCCATCTACCTTGCCTCCTCTGGCTGTGGCATCAGGTCCCAGCATGTCTTGAACCCAGTCTTGTTGTATCCCCTGTGCTGCCCCAGCACTACCTGTGGCATCAGGTAGTACATCCTCATAGGATGGGGCTGGCCCCCCCCGGGAGCAGTGGTGGTGGGGGAGTTGTCACCCATAATGAACTGCCAGGGCTGGGCTTCAGGGCAACCCTGCTCTGCCAGGGTGACCAGCATGCTCTCTATCTGATGCATGAATCATCCAAACCCACAGATGATGATCCCATGCACCAAACCTGGCAGTGACACAGCAGTGCTGACAGTCCCATAGTTGGCATGTGAGTCATGCTGCTACCTTGTGGAGACACATTGGACTGAGATTTCACAACACCCTCTCCATCCAAGGTGTTCACCCCCATCTTGTGTCACACACCACCCCTGCCTGCTGTCTTGTCTGACTGCGGAAGCTTCCTCACCTACCCAGCTTGCCTCCCTTATATGTACCTATGTCCCTTTGCTAAAATTCCACTGTCACCTTAAAAAAATGGACAACTGTCCCCAAAAAAATATCCTCCCATACATAGCTCTCCATTTCACATAAGTGTCCACTGAGTACACATAATTTCATCCAATTGGCTTAACAATGCAATGATGTGGAATCTACCCCTCTCTCTGTGGTGAGAGTCCAAAGTCATCTATAAATTCTGTCAAAGTGCACAGTTGTTGCTGTACAAGAAATGGATAGCTATGGTTCTTTCCTACACCCTTCTTGCACATACCTACCTGCCTTTCACTATCTTTTCTCCCCGCTTGTACCCCATTTCACCACTTTCCTATCTCCCCATTTTTCTTTTCTTTATATATTTTTTGTGCAACACTACACAATGTGCCACATTGCACAGCTTCTCTAAGCTCAGCTAAATAGAGCTATATTGACAGATGTGTTTTTAAATCATAATAAACGTACAAAATAAACACCTGTCCCCTATTTTGAACCCAAGACCATTGCACCTGTAGATCACTGCATTAACCTGCCATGCCACACAGCTGTTAATTAAAACAGGTGGTTTAAGCAAAACATAATAGTTGCAATTTACAGTCATTAAGGATTTTTCACTGGAGCTGCATGTTGCACCGTGTCACAAACGTAACTAAGAAGTAATGGAAAAATGGGAGTGTACCTTGGACTCTGGTGCAAGACTACACTGGTAGAAAGCCAAGCACATAACAATGGCTGTAAGTGAGGTCTCTGATATCAGGTAAATTTGCCCTTTTATCAGCAGCGTGTAGAAATACACATGCTAAGGCATTAATGGCAAAATACATGTTCAACTGAGACCTTGGGGCAGAAATATATCCATATAAAGCCATGCATATAATGATGGGTGGAAAAAAGTATGTCACAGCTTGTATGTGTTCACTTATATCTTGCAAATACACCTGCTGTAGCAGTGACCCAGTCACTCAATCTGTTAAATGCCTTGCAAATAGTACTGGGTTCAAATCCAGTGGTGTCTAGCAGTTAAATTACATTACTGTGAAGCCAGCAATTAATGACTGAGTCATGCACTGTTTATCCACACAATGCATTTCAAATGGGTTTTCACTGATGGAAGTCACAGGCCTGCAGATAAGGACACACTTCACATATTCACGTGGCAAAACTATAAGTGCATAAAGTGTCTCGTCATTCATTAATATGAATTCACAGAGAATTTCAACTCAGGTAATGCAAATGAGGCCCACTAATATAAGACTAGACCACACAATCCTTTCAAATTCACAATCCAGATTAGCACAGCTGCACAACTAATATACACATTTGAAGTCCCTGCTTGTAACAAGGATTGCTGGCAAACATAATTCAAATTAGTAGCAGACTGTAACACATGGCCTGACAGTACCCCAAATGGTGGACATATTTTTATATTTATCCCCTATGTTGCTCAAGGACACAACAAACATGTCGCCTAGTACTCTGTTAGTGATACTATTGCCTAACATACTTACCTTAAACACATGCCTTAATTGGAGTGGAATAGGTACCCACACTCTGGCTCTGCCTCTACAACAAGGCTGACACAGCACCCACAGTTACTCCTACAGCTTGTTGTCCTCCAAACTGTTCACACTGTCTGCTTATGCCAATTACCTGCAGCAGCAGCTGCAGCCTGTAGCACACACACATCTCTATGTAAATGTTGCTGCTACAGACCTACCCTCTGCGATGATGTAGTCTCCTCACCCCAGTAATGTCCCAGCACAAGATATCAGAAAGGGCCCCTAATCTACACGAAGGCCTTATATCTTGTACAGTGGTTTCATGTCATTGGCTGATGATAGTGCAAAGCAACTGTGTTGGCTGCAATTAGCATTTCAGAACCAGAGACTGGTTAAAAGGCAATCACCTGCTAATGAGAAGCATGTTAAAAAGGCAAACATCTGGATATGAGGAATCATTCTGTATGAGACTTTCCTTGCACAGAATATGCATTTGCAAAAACTTAAATATCACCACATATCAGCAAAGGAGTATTGCACTCCATCAGGTATGTAACCTTTTTGTTTATAACAAGATGCAGATGTGTGAATATACTTATGGTGAATAGGGATTACAGCATTAAGCCTTTCTTAGGACTGTGATAATGATATGTCAATGATCTTCAGATTTGTTATACATACAGAGGATGTGCAACACATCAAGGGTGGAATGTTTATTGTCAATGTGGAACACTGGTCTCATGATACTGTCCCTTTAGTCTGGTTGGAATAGCACACTGCTATTTGTTTGGCACAGTTGTTTAGACATATTACCAGGGAGGATGCCCCTAGGGGACACACTACAATAAACTCCAGTGTTGGCTGTATGATCATACAGCAGTATCTGTCATGGTACAAATAGGACTAGGTGTATCCACACACTTAGTATGTTTCCAAACTGACTATGACATAGGGAGTATGTGACATGTGTGATCAAGCAATGGATACTGTCACCCATTCTGTTCTTGCTGTGTCTCTACATAGTGTACTTCCACGTATCTGATCCTGACATGTTTCTGTCTTTCAGGAAACATGTATCGAAGATGCCATGCACGTTCCATGCTTGCAGAGATGAGATAATACTGGAAGGCCTTCGTCAACACCATGAATGCCTACTGTTCAGGCAGAGGCACAACAGGGAACAGCAGGCAGCATTGTGGGCTGACCTTGTCCATGATGTGTATGCCAGAGGTTATCATAGGTTCATAGGTTCATAGGTGTGTACTAAGAGCCTTTACAAGCCTAGCCCATAGGATTACCCTGGCGTCGTGCCACCTGACCTTAGTTCCCAGTGCTTCTGTCAAGTAGAGCCACTGGAGTGATCCCTGGGGTGAATTTTCTTTTTCCCATCCACTCATCAAGATTTCTCTTGAAGAGGGCAAGTGAGGTGCTCTGTTTGACATGTATGGGATGTCTGTTCCATGGCAGGGGCAGTCTCTGGGTTATGAACCTGTCCCTTCAGCATGTTCTGTTGATTGTGGTAATGAGGATGAGGTCTCTGGACCATGTGGTGTGGAGGGATTGGGATTTCTTCAGAGGTAGCATTTCTAAAAGGGCTGGGTCAGACATGGCTTTGTAAGTCAAACAGAGATCGCTTCTAAGTAGGCAATATGAGACAGAGAATAGTTGGAGTTTTTTGAGACTGTCCATGTAGGACAAGTGTTCATAGTTTCATAGGTTCGTATTAAGCTAACTGCCCTTTCGAGCCATTTTAAGCTTAGCCAATTATCCTTGTGAGACTCAAACCCTGTACCTTGTGTTTGTAAGGCAAATACCTTAACCATTAGGCCACCCTCCCAACCCTAAGTTCTTATTACTGAATCATAGATTCATAGATTAGTACTACGCTAGCTGTCCTTGTGGACTACTTAAGCCTAGCCAGTTACCCCATGTGAGAATCAAACCCTGTACCTTTTGTTTGTAAGGTAAACACCTTAACCATTATGCCAACCTAAGGCCTACAATCCTCTTTGTGAGGTACTTTTGTGGCCTCTCCAGTTGTTGCAGGTGTTTAGTGAGGTACATGCCAAATGGGGCATTGTACTCAATGATTGGCCTAATGAAGGAAGAGTACAGGGAGACAATGACCTCTTTCTTCCTGGATACAAAACCCTTAGTAATGAGATGTGCTACACAGAAGGACTTTCTCACCATAGTGGCAATGTGGTTGTCAAAAGAGAGGTTGCTGTCAACCTGTGTTCCCAGGTCTCTTATAACACCTTCTGTATTCAGTGGACTACCATTGATGTGGTAATTCACGGAAATTGAGTTTTTCCCAAAGGGGATGATGACACATTTTTTGGCATTGAGCTTAAGGCCATGGTTCTGAGACCAGTCGTTGGTCTCAGTGATCCCTTTCTGTAGGATGTCAACATTACTTGAGGAGTTAATAATAGCTCTCAACTTGCAATTGTCTGTGAACTTTGTCAGCCAGAGTCCCTTTGTGTTGGCCTGGACTTCAGAGAAGTAGATACCAAACATGAGAGGACCCAGGACCGAACCCTGTGGGACTTCACTTGTGACTGGTTGGCAGTCTGACTTGGAGTCAGCTACTTTCACACTGTGGGTTCTATCTGTGAGCCAGTTTGCAACCCACATAGTGATATAAGGGTTGATGCCTAGCTTACTGAGTTTTTCTATGATTCCTGAGTGGGGAATGGTATCAAAGGCAATGGACAGATCAAGGTAGGCTGTATGAACCTCCTTGCCTTCATTCACAGCTCTGGTGACTGAGTCAAAGAAGTCGACCAAGTTCACCAGGCATGATCTGCCCTTCACAAAACCAAACTGTTTGGAATCCAGAGTTTGGAGATTCCATATGTCCTTGTTTATTAGGTCCATGATGATGCGTTCCATAGCTTTGCATATCAGAATTGTCAGGCTAATGGGGTGATAGTTTCCAGGGTTTGTAGTCACTCCTCCTTTGTGGAGAGGGATGACTGTAGCAGTGTGCCATTCGGTAGGGACAAATTCTGAGATGATTCTTTGATTGAACTGGGCACACAGATGAGGTGCCAGTTCACTCTGCAGTTCATATAGAACACAGCCAGGGATATTTTCAGGCCACATAGAAGCTGTATTCTTGGCCTTAGACAGTGCTGTTTTAACCTGTGCCACAGTAATACTAGGTGCCTGGCAATGTCCTATTAATGTGATAGGTCTATTGGGGGAGGAGAGGGGTAAAGTTTGCACTGAATTTGTCTGCCAGTATATTGGCAATATCTGTTGGCTCAGTATAGGAGGTACCATTGTGCAGTAGCTCAGAGAAAATCTGGGAATTGCCATGGAGATTCTTTACATAACTATAGAAGGCCTTGTGGTGATCTTTATTATCTGCTGCTATTCTGTTTTCATAGCTAGCTTTAGAGGATTTAATGAGGATTCTCAACTTTTTGTTGAGGCTGATAAGGGAGTTTTTTCCAGTCTTGGGACTTCACCTTATTCCACATCAGTTTCTTCCTTCTGTTGTAGAGTTTGTTTATGGCAGAGGACCACCAGATTAGCTTCCTTTTTTTGGAGGAGAGAGTCTTGGTTCTATTGGGTATGGTGAGATCCATGCATTTGTGCACGTGTTCGTACAGTGCATTGGTATATGATTCAGCGGTCATGGAACTATTCTCCATTTGCATGGGTGCCATGACATTAGCCATCTCTGTTTTTAGGAGCCCAAAGTTTGCTTTGCAGAAGTTTTTCATGGTGGTTACCTTTGCTGGGGTGTGGGAGGGATGTGGATTTTCAAGGTGATTAGTTTGTGGTCAGATCTAACCAGGTAGGAGTTGACTATTGGTATAGAGCAACGGTCGCCCATGTTGGTAATGACCAGGTCAAGGATGCTGCTACCTCTAGTGGGGGTAAGAATGATCTGGTCCAGGGCATTGAAATTAATGAATTCCAGGAAACGTTGGGCAAGTGTATTGGTACATGAGTTGTTTTCCCAGTTAATGGAGGAGTAGTTGAAGTCGCCCAGTATGAGAGTGTTAGGTTTGACCCTAATATTCTGCAAGGTGCTTAGGAACGTGGAGTGTGAGTCTTGGGACATGGTTGTGGACCTATAGCAGGCTACGACCTGAATTTCTGTCTTACCCAATGTTAGCTGCACCTGTAGTATCTCTGATGTGTTATGTTGGGCTACCAGTCTGCAGGAGTGCATATCATTTATGAATATGGAAATACCACCACCTTTAGAGCTTCGGTCCAAGTTCTGGGACTGAAAGGTGTGGAATGGGTTATAGCCTGGTAGTGCAGGGGTGCTTTCTGCTGCCTTGAACCAGGTCTCTGTTACAGCACAAATGTCCATGTTCTCCATTTTAAGGAGTGCTTCAAGTGAGTGCATTTTGAGATTTAGACTTCTAGCATTGAGCAGCATGACCCTCAGATTGCATTTGTTTGTTACAGTGGTAATTTGGTTTTTGGAACACCACCTAAAAAGACACTCTAGGGTTGGCAAGAGCCTTGGCCAGTATCCAGAAGCTCAGGGGTGACAGATGCAGGTCATCTCTGGCAAAGCATTGAGGTCTGTCAATCATGTCATCCCAGGCAAACAGATAATGGATCCCCTTAGAATGACACCAGAAACTTAGCCAATTATTGAAATCAATCATTTTCTGCTGGTACTGTGGTATCACTCTGGGTGATGGTAGGATGCTGCTCAGGGCTATGGTCATACTCTCCTGGGCTACATAATCCGAGAGCTCCTCCATGTCTCCTTTCTTGTAGTCCTGGGAAATACGTCTCAGGTTATTCACACCCACATGTACAATGACGGAGACATATTTGTACCTGTTGTTGAGGGACTTGAGTGCATGCATTATGTGGTGGATCCTGTCACCTGACAGGCAGCTGACTGTTACTTTCTCTTTATTCAACCTAGTGAGTGGGACGTCAGTGTGCCTCAATATGACTAGTGTGTTGGGCATGCTGTTTTACATTAGGGGCTTTGGTTGAGTAGCACACTATTTAGGAGAGTTATGTGTCTTGTGATTAGTGTTGTGTTGTGGTGGTCGAGTACATTTCTGCCTTGGAGGTTTCTGCTGTTTGGGTAGATTTTTACTGAGAGCCTCCACGAAGGTGTGTGTGTGGTTTGTGTTTTATGTGAAGGCAGTGCTGGTGTGTGTTCTGGAGGGTTATGCGTTCCATGTGGTGTGGTGCAAGTGTTGACCTTCTCATCTTGACCAGCTATTCTGGTCTTGGCTGGAGAGTGTGTGGCTTCCACTTTGGATATATGAGTGCATCTCTCGCAAGTCTGAGTGTTGGGAGGTAAGAGAAGATGGTTGTCAGTGTCCATGAGGCAGTTGCTACATTGTCTCAGGATTCCCAAGCTCACCAGGTTAATAGGAGAAAGCACAGGAAACTGTCCTTCAGACATGCCTGGAGGGGTGGGCATTAATAATAAGTACTGCAGCTGTTTCCTTGTAGAATGTTTAGTGCTGGTAGCACTTTTCTGTGCTACAGTAATTGCTACAAGAAGTCTTGTAAAGTGCTAGACTAATAAGCTAATAAAAGTGCAGGACAATGGACATGATCAATGCTGTATGCAGAAGAGCAGCAGATGTTGATTAGTGATTAGTTTGTGGTCAGATCTAACCAGGTAGGAGTTGACTATTGGTATAGAGCAATGGTCGCCCATGTTGGTAATGACCAGGTCAAGGATGCTGCTACCTCTAGTGGGGGTTCCACCAGTTCAGCTGGTCAATCTTGGTATCTTGAGACAATGCTACAATTGTCTCATGTACACAGACAACCCTCTCCTCCTCCCAACAAACACAAATACATGTGAGAGATGCAACTATATAGCCAAACTGGAGGCTGAACTCTCTCAACTCAGGGCTGGCATGACCAGACAGGAGGAGATGGCAACCACACACACAACAATCCCAGTCCCACATAGACCTAACACAACTGCAAACCAAACACATAAAAACACAAAGACATACTCGGAGGCTCTAATAAAAAACTTACCAAAACAACAGAGGCTCCCAAAGCAGACTTCCAAAAATCCACCACCTCAAAACAAAACACATGCAACACATACTTCAATAAATTAGTGTGTCGACCAATCGCAGCCCTTAAGGCCAAACACCTTGCCTGATACACTAGTAATAGGTGACTCCATAGTCAGACACAGTGATGTCCCACTGACCAGGCTGAACAAGGAGAAGGTGACTGTGAGCTGTCTATCGGGAGCTAGGATCCGCCACATAACACACACACTCAGGTCACTCCAAAGCAAGTACAAATATGACTCCGTCATTGTCCATGCAGGTGTGAATGACCTGAGATGTACCTCCCTGGACTACATGAAAAGAGACATAGAGGAGCTCTCCGATTATGTAGTCCAGGCTGGTATGATCCTGACCCTGAGCAGCATCTTGCCCTCACCAAGAATGATACCACAATACAAAGACAAGATGATCAGCTTTAACAATTGGCTCAAGTACTGGTGTCATTCTAAGGGGATCCAATGTCTGTCTGCCTGGGATGATATGTTGGACATGCCACGCTGCTTCGCAAGGGATGGCTTACACCTGTCACCACTGGGCTTCCGGATATTGGCTAAGGCTCTTGCCACCCCCATAGTGCCTTTTTTTAGGCAAGGCTCAAAAGACAAACCCACCTCCTTAGAAAACAAAATGGAAAAAACTAAGGGTAATGCTGCTCAACGCCAGAAGTCTAAATCTCAAGATGCAGGCACTTGATGCACTCTTCAGCATGGAGAACATCAACGTCTGTGCAGTAACTGAAACCTGGTTCAAGGCTCCTGAGAGCACCCCAGCACTACCAGGCTATACCTCAGATCATGCTTTTCGCCCCAAAACCCGGGCGAACCACAAGGAGGGGAGTGTCCATATTCATAAAGGACACCCACACCTCCAGGTTAGTAGCAACACATGAAGCATCAGAGACCATACAGGTGCAACTAACCATAGGCAAAACTGCTATACAACTGGTAGCATGTTACAGACCACCCTCCCAATCTCAACAACCCCACTCAGCCTTCCTGAAGACATTGGAGGATATGAATGTATCACAAAATGCCATCATACTGGGAGACTTCAACTACCCAAACATAGATTGGGTACATTATTCTAGCCCTAATATCCTAGCCCAAAGGTTCCTGGAATTCATAAATTCAAATGCACTGGAACAACTAGTCACCTCTCCCACTAGGGGAGATAATATACTAGACCTGATCATCACAAACATGGGGACAAAATGCTCCACAATGGAAGTATACCCCTCACTAGTGAGATCTGACCACAAACTAATCACCCTGGATATACATATCCCACCTCCACCCCAGCACAAAAGACCACAGTGAAAAACTTCTCAAAAGCAGACTTCACTCTTCTTAAGACTGAGATGGTATCCTTTAAGCCCACTGTGCCAGTGGATACCACATCCCACAATGCCGAATCCTTCACAAATGCTTTCTATGGACATCTCCAAGAATGCATGGATCATGCAATCCCAAACAAATCCAAGTCCCTCTCCACCAAATGTAAGCGTCCTGTCTGGTGGACCTCAGCCATAATCAAATTGTATAACAAAAGAAGGAAGCTACTGCACGTCAGAGCGAAATCCCATGAAGGGAAGACATCTCTGATCAACATTAGCAGAAAACTATGTTCTCTCATAAAAACATCCAAGGCAAACTTTGAGAGAAAAATCACTAAGGACACTAAAGATAACCACAAAGCCTTCTTCAGCTATGTTAGAAACCTTGGCAGAAATCCTCAGATATGCTCAGAGTTGGTTCACAACAACAAAAAATACACTGAACCCACAGATATTGCCAGCATTCTGGCTGACAGGTTCAGTGCAAATTTCTCCCCTCCTTCACCCCCAAAAGAAGAAATACTTATCCCAGCTGAATGTAATCTCCCTGTCATCTCAGATGTCCAAGTGGGAACTGCCTAAACAAAGCAAAAAACACAGCATCAATGGGACCTGATGGTATCCCGGGGTGCATGTTACGTGAACTCCAAGAGGAGCTAAACCCACACATAAAAATGCTATTTAACCTTAGCCTTACTTCGGGATATGTACCTGAACACTGGCGTACAGCAACAGTGGTCCCACTCCACAAGGTGGTGCCTCTACAGACCCTGGAAACTACCGCCCCATAAGCTTAACTAGCCTGGTCTGCAAAGCTATGGAAAGAATCATTATGGAACTCATAAACAGAGATATAGGGGACCTACAGACACTTGGCCCCACCCAGTTCGGCTTTGTAAAGGGCAGATCCTGCCTTTTAAACCTGGTTGACTTTTTCGAAACAGTCACTAGAGCCATTGATGAGGGCAAAGCAGTCCATACAGCATACCTGGACTTGGCTAAGGCCTTCGACACAATACCCCATTCAGGCATCATAGATAAGCTAAACAGCTTAAAAGTAAACCCTTATGTCACTAGATGGGTTGCAAAATGGCTAAAGGACAGAACCCATAAAGTTAAAATCGCTGGAGCAATGTCAGACTCAAAGCCAGACACAAGTGGTGTCCCACAGGGATCTGTCCTGGGACCCCTCTTGTTCGGCATTTATTTCTCAGATGTTAAAGCAAACATGGGAGGGCTGTGGCTGACAAAGTTCACAGATGACTGCAAACTAGGTGCAATAGTCGATACACCAGCAGACACACACATCCTACAAAAAGGCCTCACTGAAACGGACAACTGGTGCCGTAGTCACGGCCTTAAACTAAATTCCAAAAAATGTATAGTCATCCCTTTTGGAAAAAACAAAGTACCCACAAATTATCACATAGACAGCAACCCACTGAGTACGGAAAATGTAATCAGAGACCTAGGGACCCAAGTAGACAGTGACCTCTCATTTGACACCCACATTGCCAAAGTGGTTAGAAAAACATTCTACCTTGCACACCTCATCATGAAGGGATTCACATCCAGATCCAAGGATGTCATTGTACCCCTATATTCCTCCCTCTTCAGACCCATGATTGAGTACAGTGCCCCATTTGGTATGTACCTCACCCGGCATTTGCAACGGCTGGAGAGACCACAAAG
Organism: Protopterus annectens; assembly: GCF_019279795.1. Taxonomy (NCBI): domain Eukaryota; kingdom Metazoa; phylum Chordata; order Ceratodontiformes; family Protopteridae; genus Protopterus; species Protopterus annectens. Next base: position 1,724,602,378 of record NC_056743.1, on the reverse strand, counting down.
GTACCTCACCGGAAGGATCAAGGGTCTCCAACATATGTCTTATTCTGCCAGACTAAAGAAACTTCAGCTCTATTCAGTAGCATACCGCCTGCTCAGAGGTGATCTCTGCCTGACGTACAAGGCCATGTCCAATCAGGATCTGATGGACATGCTCCACCTCAAAAAATCCAAATCCATCAGGACCACGAGAGCTAAAGACTTAAACCTCAGCACAAGTATGAATAGGACATGCTGGAGGGATAGATTCATAACCCAGAGGCTTCCCATGCTTTGGAACAGGATCCCAGTTCGTATTAGGCAGAGCCCCTCACTGACTCTCTTCAAGAGAAATCTTGATGAGTGGATGGGAGATCGTAAGTTTACCTCAGGGGTCACATCTATGTCATTGCTAGACAGGGGCACAGTAAACTAATTATTTTATATAAGGGGACCTTCATTGTGTCACTACTAGACAGAGGCACAGTATTCTAGATTTATTCTGTACATTTTTGTACCATTTCATGGGGTGGCAATAGCCACATCACTATGGCTAGGCTTACAAATGCCCCAGGGCAGATAGCCTAGTACTATACTATGAAACTATGAAACTATGTAACCAGGGATGATGGAGTCACTGGTGGAGAGTCTACAGTGGAACAACTACTCCGAGCTACTGAGGATTTCCTGGCAAATCTAGGCACACACAACAGCTCCCAGGCATCCATTACACTGTACATTGTGGATATGAGTGCCAGAGTCTCCATGGAAGAAGAGCATGCAGGTAAGCTTAGTCTGATCACCATTGCAATACTATAGCATTCAGTGTGTCAGGGTGTACATAGTCTTACATGGATGTCAGGTCTTTGTGCTTTGGGGGCATGTTTAACTGCAGTTTGACTGTCATGCTCAGATTTTGACCAATATAACAATTAACACAGTAGCTACTATAAATGTAAGATATATGGACATATTACCTTGTTGTGGTGTAACATGCAGTGGTACTGACATTACCTCTCCCTCAACTTTTCACAGGTCCATCAGGTATCAGACAAGGCAGTGGTCCTGCTCCTGGTAAGCACGATACTGTTTTGTTAGAGATGTAGGTTTATAACAATGTAATCCCTAAAGTGTCATCCCAGGCCTGCTGCCTGGATAGCTATACTGGCAGCATGATTGCCAGCTCCACACATATGTTCTGATTGTACACATGTTGGACTCATACCAATGCCTTGTAGGTGTGACCACACTGACAGATGCGATAGTATTGTCAGGACATTATAGATTGCCATATGTGTCAATTGTACAGAGTCTTCAAAAATGTCATCAGTGTACCTCATTGTTGCTGATGAGATTGTTGTGTAAAGAGCTTCTATTTACAAGTAACTACAGCTGTTAGTGGGCAGAGTAATGTCCTCTTGTCCTACTATATGAGGTTCAGTTTTCAACAGATCTATAATAGTGACAACAGTGTACAGAGGTTTAGGGTCCCTATTAAGTATTCAAACATTTTAAAGTTCGAATGTCCTATGGTCAACACCATATAATCGAACTTTAAAAAGTTTGAAGGTGAAAAGCAACAGCTCCGTATGGTGCAGAATGGGAAAATTGCCCTTTTCTGCACTGAAGTCAAAGTTGGTATATTTAAGTAGGGGGGAGTGGGGGGTGCAGGGGGGCTTGCCCCCCTGCATGGGCATCCACATCTTCACTGCAATGTGTGCCTACACACACTGTATATCAGGCTGTCAACACCAAGGGTGTGGCACCATGACCATGACCCTAACTTTGCAGGACCTGCTGTTGAGATGTTGGGATTGTCCCCACCCCTCTACTCCTATGACACACAAACACAACGTGTGACAGATGTGACTTCATTTCAAACCTTGCTGCCACGGTGTCAAACAGCAGTCATTACATTTGGCAATGAGCATTATGCCAGCATGCATAGCTCACATCCTGCATCACCTACACCCACACCTCATACACCTACATGTGTTCAGCTCCTTACCAGACACATTGACAAAAAACAGACATCTCAGAAAATCCTGCCTCTGTAGTGCATAGTACACATAATACTGCATGCACCACTCTCTCACCGATCAAACACCAGAGGCAAAATACAACATCACACCTCTTTGTCATTGGTGATTACTTCGTGAGACACACTGATGTCTGTGTGAAGTGGCTATATATGAGAAAGATCGCAGATAGTTGTCTGTGGATTGACACAATAGGGCTTACCACACATTGCCACAGATCATGAAATATCAGTTAGCATACTGCTGACATTTTAGTTCTTGCAGGTTTGTACGACTAGGGACATACATCATCAGCCTCTGTGCAGACACATGACTGAGCTTAGCCAGTCTGTGTCTCTTGCGAGTATGTGCATAGCTTTCAGCTGCAGTTGACCCTCACCTAGGATGATGGCGCCATACACACGGACATTGATGGAAATCAATAATTGCCTTAGCATGTGGTGTCATTGTAAGGGAAACTACTACATGTCTGCCTGGGATACCTTGCTCAACAGACATCCATGCTTCACCAGTGATAGTCTTTATCTCTCACCCAGGGATCTTCTGTATTGGCCAAGTCTGCTGACACCCCCACAATGCACCTTAGATGCACTGGTGAGGGTAAAGTTGGCAACAAGAACACCATCTCTATACATCATCATGGTTATGGTGCTACATGCTCATAGGTTCATAGGTTCATAGGTTCATACTAGGCTATCAGTCCTGGGGCAATTATAAGCCTAGCCCGATTCTGTATGGCTTACGCCACCCCTTCATTTGAGTATACTGTGCCCTTTTTAAGGTTTAGTTTACTGTGCCTCTGTCTAATAGTGACATGGGAGTAATCCCTGGGACAAACCTACGATCCCCCATCCACTTATCGAGATTCTTCTTGAAGAGATTCAGTGAGGTGCTCTGCCTCACATGAACTGGAATTCTATTCCAGAGCGAAGGGAGCCTCTTGGTTATGAACCTGTCCCTCCAGCAAGTTCTATTTATTTCTGTGCTGAGGTTCAAGTCCCTCAAGAGTGTGGCTCTAAGGGATTTAGATTTACTGAGGTGGAGCATTCCATTAATTATGGATTTGACATAGCTTTGTATGTCAGGCATAGATCGCCTCGAAGTAGGCGGTATGCAACTGAGTAGAGCTGGAGTTTTTTTAACCGAGCAGCATATGGCATCTGTTTGAGACCCTTGATCCTCTTGGTGAGATACTTTTGGGGTCTTTCTAATTGCTGCAGGTGTCGGGTAAGGTACATCCCAAAAGAGGCATTGTATTCTATGATGGGCCTGATGAGGGATGAATAAAGGGGCACGATTACCTCTCTTGATCTAGATGTGAAACCCTTCGTGATGAGGTGGGCTATGTAGAAGGTCTTTCTAACTACTTTGGCAATGTGGTTTTCAAAGGAGAGATTGCTATCAAGTTGGGTCCCCAGGTCCCTAATAACTTTCTCTGTACTTAATGGGTTTCCGCCTATGTGGTAATTTGTGGGCACAGGGTATGACTATACATTTTTTGGCATTTAGCTTTAAACCATGGTGCTGGCACCAGTTATCTGTCTCTGTGAGACCTTTTTGAAGGATGTTTGTGTCAGCTGGAGAGTTGATTATGGCACCCAGTTTGCAGTCGTCTGCGAACTTGGTGAGCCATAGTCCTCCCACGTTTGCCTGTACCTCGGAAAAGTATATACTGAACAAGAGTGGTCCCAGGAAAGAACCCTGTGGGATGCCACTTGTGACCAGTTTCGAGTCTGACATGGCTCCAGCAACTCTCACTCTGTGGGTTCTGTCTTTGAGCCAGTTTGCGACCCATCTTGTGACATAGAGGTTTATATTTAAGTTGGATAGCTTATCTATGATGCCCGAGTGGGGTATTGTGTCAAATGCCTTTGCAAGGTCCAGATAGGCTGTGTGGACTACCTTCCCTTCATCTATGGATTTGGTGACTGTTTCAAAGAAGTCAACCAGGTTCAAAAGGCAGGATCTGCCCTTGACAAAGCCGAACTGGGTAGGATCTAGTGTCTGTAGGTCCCCAATGTCTTTGTTTATGAGCTCCATGATGATCCTCTCCATAGCCTTGCAGACTAAGCTAGTCAGGCTTATGGGGCGATAGTTTCCAGGGTCTGTAGAGGCTCCACCTTTGTGGAGTGGGACCACTGTTGCTGTACACCATTCTGTGGGCACATATCCTGTAGTGAGGCTGAGATTGTATAGCTGTTTTATTTGAGGGATTAGTTCCTCTTGTAGTTCATGTAGGACGCAACCTGGGATGCCATCTGGTCCCATGGAAGCAGTGTTTTTTTTGCTTTGGAGAGGGCAGCCTTCACCTGAGCATCTGAGATGTTTGGGAGGCAGCCCTGTGCCGGGATAGATACTTGCTCTTTTGGGGGGGGGGGTGGAGAAGTTTGCACTGAACCTGTCTACCAGGATATTGGCGATGTCTGTGGGTTCAGTGTATTTTTTGTCGTTTAGAATCAACTCAGAACAAGTCTGGGAGTTGCATCCCAGGTTTCTAACATAACTGAAAAAAGCCTTATGATTGTCTTTGGTGTCCTGTACAATTTTTCTCTCGAAGCTGGCCTTGGAGGATTTTATGAGGGATCGTAATTTTTTGCTAGTACTGATCAGAGATGCCTTCCCTATTAGGGATTTTGCTCTGTCATGTAGTAGCTTACTCCTTCTGTTGTACAGTTTATTTATGGCAGGGGTCCACCAGACTGGACGCCTGCCTTTGGATGATTGGGTCTTGGTTTTGTTTGGGATAGCATGATCCATGCATTCCTGGAGATGTCCGTGGAATGCATTTATATAAGATTCTGCAGTTTGGGCTGTAGTTTCCACTGGCCCTGGAGCCTTGAAGGATTCCACTTTGGTTTTGAGAAGTGAGAAGTTCGCTTTTGAGAAGTTTTTCACTGTGGTTTTCTGGGCTGGGGGTGGGGTCAGGATGTGGACATCCAGTGAAATTAATTTATGGTCTGATCTTACCAATGAGGGATATACTTATGGTGTGGAGCATAGAGTCCCCATGTTGGTAATGATCAGGTCTAGTATGTTGTCCCCTCTTGTGGGAGTGGTGACTAGTTGTTCCATAGCATTTGAGTTTATAATTTCCAGGAATCTTTGGGCTAAGGTGCTGGGGCTTGAGTAGTGCTCCCAGTCAATGTTTGGGTAGTTGAAGTCACCCAATATAATGGTGTTCGGAGAGATCTTCATGTTCTCCAATGTTTTCAGGAAAGCCGAATGGGATTCCTGACTTTGAGAGGGTGGTCTGTAGGATGCTATAAACTGAAAAGCAGTCTTGCCCACTGTTAGTTGCACATGGATGGTCTCCGATACTTCATGCAATGCCACTAACCTGGAGGTGTGGATATCCTTGATAAATATGGAAACTCCCCTCCTTTTGTGGTTCGGTCCAGGTTTTGGGGCTGAAAAGCATGATACGAGGTATAGCCTGGTAGTGCTGGGGTGCTCTCTGGAGCCTTGAACCAGGTTTCTGTCACTGCACAGATGTCGATGTTCTCCATACTGAGGAGAGCTTCGAGTGTGTGCATCTTGAGGTTAAGACTTCTGGCGTTTAGCAGCATTACCCTTAGTTTCTTGTTCCTTGTGCTGTCTATAGGGGTGGGTTTGACTTTTGAGCCTTGCCTAAAAAAGGCACTATGGGGGTGGCAAGAGCCTTTGCCAATATCCGAAAGCCCAGTGGTGACAGGTGCAAGCCGTCCCTAGTGAAGCAACGTGGCTTGTCGAGCATGTCATCCCAGGCTGACAGACACTGGATCCCCTTTGAATGACACCAAAATTTTAGCCAAATTTTAAAATCGATCATTTTGTCTTTGTACTGTGGCATCATTCTAGGTGAGGGTAAGATGCTGCTCAAGGTCAGGGTCATACCAGCCTGGGCTACATGATCAGAGAGCTCCTCTATGTCTCTTTTCATGTAGTCCATGGAGGTATGTCTCAGGTCATTCACACCAGCATGTACAATGACTGAGTCATATTTGTATTTGCTTTGGAGTGACCTGAGTGCTTGCAAAACTGAACCCCACTCTGTGGAAGGTGTCCCCACCCTGTATTATGCAGACATGTGTGCAGTCAATGACATCTGGTTCAAAGCTGTGGACAGCACCACAGTCATACCAAACTACACATCCATCCACATCTTCAGACCTCAGAATGACAGTGTTCTAGGTAATGCAGGTGGTATATACATACTCATCAAGGATAGGTACACATCCAGATTTTGTAAAGCACTGTGATTTCCCAGATACGCTGAAGGTGCCATTCAGTACTGGACAGGTACATAATCAAGCAAAAGCCAGCTAAAGAAGCAGCTGCATGAATCCAGACACCCATTGTGTGTATTTGTATGTATGTGTGTCTATCAAGATATATCATTACACCATGATTTGGGGTGGCATTAAGTGACTACCAATTGTGTTGCTTAGTCATGGTGCAGCTCACTTGTCCAGAGGTTAGTCCAAGTCCTTAACTGCAATGATCTCGAGCAGTGCTGTGACATCCCCACATAGGGAACCAATGTATTGCATCATGTGTTTACCGTTATGAGTGACCACAGCATCCCCTTCAATGTGAGGACCTCCTTGGTGGGATCTGGCCACAGATCAATCTCATCAGGACTACCAGCACTGACCTCCCCTTCCAGACAATACAGACATATGTTTCAATAAAGCCATTTATTACCTCCTGTGGGATGATTGATATAGCTTGACTGCACCTCCCCCCTCAGATGGGAATGGCAAGTATGCAGAGCTCTACATCCATGCATTATGCAAGCAGTATTACAACTGCATGAACTCAGCTGTATGTGACAGGTGGGGCACAGGCCCCTCATGGCACAACAAACTTGACTGGTGGACAGCTGCCTTTAGCAGGCTGTACAATAAGAGGGGGACTTTGTGTGTGACAATTGGGATGAGGTTGCCCCCCCCCAACCTCCTCAGCTAAAAAAGCACATAGTGTCTTTGTGATGTTGTGTAGACATAGTAAGTGATAAAATTAGCCACCCAGACAAAACAGAACCACAATGCATAGTGCAGTTACATGTGTAACCTCAAAGGAAAGGCCCAGATTGTCAGTGAATTCATACATAATGATGCCGCATATAAAGGGTCTGTACTCATAGCTAACCTCTAGACCCACAGGTTCTGCATCAACTTTAATTCGCTGTCCCCACCACATGTGACACATGACAGTCCTACAACCTGTCCCATAACTTCCATATATACAGAGCAAGTCATAACTGGCCTCTAAAGGAAGGATATTCAGCATCTATTGGACATGCTAACATCTCAGGCTGTATCCTACATGGGATCTGACATGGATTACTAACACCATTGGGAACACCTTGCAATAATACTGAAACCACTGGTTACACCCCCAGCTGAGTGGACAATGACAACTGTTATACCCTTGCACAGAGGTGGTGCAGCCATGGAGCAACATAACTATAGAATTATTTGTCTGAGTATCCATATCTTTATGCCCATTTGGGCAATCATCATGGAGCTGATTAGCACACATATATCTGATCTACACACAGTTGACTGTACACGGTTTGGATATGTGACATGGGATCATGACTGTTATATGTGGTGGACATTTTCAAGGCATTCACCAAGGACCTGGGCGAGGGGACATCAGGGCATACAACACCCTGGACTGAAATAGGGCATCTGACTATATCTCTCACTTAGGCATCAATTACAAAGCACCACTTAGGCATCCACATTACTGTCATTGTAGAGGTCACTAAGTGGCCCATTGATGGCACACATACTCAACATAGGGACATTTGTCTCCAACAGATGATCTGCAACAGTGTTCATCAGGGCTCAGTGCTGTGTCCTCTACTGCTTGGAATCCATTTAACCATGATACAAGTGAGTACTGAATGTCTATGGCTAACAATGTTGGCTGTTAACTGAAAACTGTGAGCACTCATAGAATCTGTGAGTTATGTCAATATCCTGCAAGATTATATTGATGAGCAAACATCTGTTGACATACTAATGGCCATAAACTCCATGCAAATATATATGTGGCATCATTTCCATCAGTAAAAACCTATGTACCTGGTAAATAGCACATCGGTTGCAAGATGTGATGTACATACTCGGGGCTGAAAGAACTGGGCACACAGACCTGGCCACCCAGGTTTACAACTAATGTGCCTGACATCACCGTATCTCCATGGTGATATGGCAGGAATCATATGTCATAGCTGAGGGTACAGTCACCCTTAAGTGACATACTCATAACCTCCATGTAATCTTCCCTCAGTATGCCAATATCTGAGCGCAATGGCCATTTGGTAATATATCTTTCCAAGCAGTACTGGCAGTTGCAGACAACAGTATGGTCCCTCACAAGGGAACTTCACATCTTGTATTTGTGTTTAATGGGGATTGTCTGAAATGAGTGTCATTGCAGCATGTGGTATATAGAGTACTCAGATGTTGTTTCTGCCTTGCATACAGGACAATATGTGACCCTGCTTGATTGTAAATGCTTCATATCTTTAGGTGACATAGTAGATGGATTAAGCACTCTAAGGACATTAACCTACTATGTGATGTTAGTAATACATGCTAGTGGGAAAGATTTGTATAGCCGACTTTACAGAACCCTGTCTAATGACACACAGAGCATCTCAGTGCACCACAGCACATGCCATCTGTATGATTGGCTGAGTGACTGTCATTTCACCACAGGGCTTCTGCCTGTGTCCCTCTTGGACTGGGGCAATATGTGCTGATCATGTAAATAAGGGTATAAAGTTGTCTAGGATCATGAGAGCTGTATGGCATTATGCTAGTTAAGTTCAAATACCCTATGGTTCCATAAGCTGATGTAAAATGTTATAACAGCCACACACACAAGCATGGCTACAGTGAGGATAGCACCACTTCCAATTGCTGCTTACAGGACATGGCACAGCACACACATAGTGCAAGTTGGCTATATGTAGACTAGAATGCTTACCTATGTAATGGTACACACTACAGTCCACAGTGCGAGATGCATGCAGCAAACATTATGTCTACTAGTACTGTCAGTTTAAAACATATTATGCTTGATGACATCAGCAGACCAAGTTGTGGTGAGGCATTTGGAGGGCCACATTACCTTCTATAAATAAAATACTACAAAGCCCTACCTCTTTCTAAGTTACTGAGGTAATCACACACAATTAACTGGGGGTGAAATTAGAACCCCTACCTTTGCAGGGGATACACACACATGCATATACCAAGTGGCTTGGAGTGAAAATAGAATCCCTATCTATCTAGTCTCACACACTATAGATGACAGTACTTATTGCAAGTACTACAGCTTAAGTCTGATACTACAATGGCAACTGGTAGTCCTCAGCTAGATGACATCATCAGGCCTTGTGGAAGATGGCAGTTTGGAAGTCAGCAGCAACTTACAAGGCCAAAAAGAGCATAACCACTGCAGTTTGATAGCCACTGAGGGATTCTTAGTTGTCTTGCAGGGTTACACACACACACGCACACACTCACACACACACACACACACACACACACACACACACACACACACACACACACACACACACACACACACATACACACCAAATGGGCTGGAGTGAGATTAGAAGTCCTACTTATCTAATTTTACACACTACAGATTGCAATACTTTTCATACATGCCACAGCTTAATTCTGTTACTACAATGGCAGCTGGCAGTCTTCAGGTAGATGACAACATCAGGCCTTGTTGAAGAGGCAGTTTGAAAGCCAGCAGCAACTTACAGTGCCAAAAAGTGCATAACCAGTGCAGTTTGATAGCCACTGAGGGATTCTCAGTTGTTGTCCAGGGGGATATATACACACACACACACACACACACACACACACACACACACACACACACACACACACATACGTGTGCATGCCAATGGGCCTGGAATTACAATAGAACCCCTATCTATCTAGTCTCACACACTATAGGTCACAGTACATATCGCACACACCATGGCCGATGTCTGTTTTGCATGTGATTGCAGGCAAACTACTTGTGGATTACACAGACTAGGCTTGTGTTGAACAGCATCTGTGGTCTGCAGGGTGATATTTCTTCATACTGTTATCTGCAGTTGGTATCTTAGAAGTCAGGCAACTGTTAGTATTCTAGCTATGTGTCCACAGTTACCAGTATGTCCATATGAGTCTGTTTGCACTTGGGTGGGCACGCCTGTGGACAAGAACAAGGTGCCCTGTTCATGCGTGTGTAGACAACATTATACATTACACCACCTGCCCACCTGTTGCTGTCTATGTGGTGACATCCAGCATGCACAGCGGTCTGTAGGTAAGTACATTATGTACTGCTGACACTTATTTTAGATCCCTTGAGCAACATTATAGATGTATGATAAAGCAGCTTTACTCACCATTATTAGGGTATGTAGGATGATACAGACATCCACACACATATTTTTGTATATAACAGGGATGTATATATAAATGTAACTGTGTGTGCATGTTATGTATATTGAGATGTATGTTTTTAACTAAGTGTATGGGACTGTCAGTACTTATAAAGTGACTGTAGCCTACACCTACCTGTCCAGTCCGGGATTTAGTGTGTTACAGACAATAGCATCTGTCCCTGTTTTTGCAGTACTGCACTTCATTCAAAATGTCCATGGTATTCTCCAGCTGTCTGATGTAATTAATGTGTGACAGAGGTTCATAATGTTACATCACACACAGACAGTCTGTGAAACCACCAACATAATACTACCTCACATGCAAAAGATATGGATACTTCCAGATTTGAACCATCAGCCATGCTAATTTCTCTAGTCCAGTGAGCCAGACAAACTGCCAGTCAAAGAAGAGCTATTCATCATACAGTCAACAGCATACATATGTACATCGTCATTCTTGCATTCCATAAGACATACAATGTGTGATCAATTTCTATGTTACTGCCCTGAGATTGCTTGGCCTGTTGATATACCACTGATGACTTATTGTTAAAGCAGTTATATGCGAAAACTGCTGTGTTGGGTGTGGGGGAACAAGACCACATATTCTGCTGTGATGGACAGTGGTCCAAATATCATGTGACCCCACTGTTTAACATCTCCCTTGACTGATGTAGTGAATAGTCCAACGTTGAGGTGTAGTGAATATTAAGGAACACATACTAGTGGACTGGCTATCTGTACTCCCATGTGGATATTACTTCTGTCCAAATAGCCCACTATATTTACTTGCATACATGCAGCAGATCCATGCATACAATACCATATTATAATAATCCTTACAAGCAGTGTGTAGATTAGAGACTTTACTTGTGTATGCAACAGTTGACAAAACTTTAGTTCAGGGCTGACTTTGATGCAAGCAGTACACAGCCAAATACATGGATACGTACTGGTTGAGGTTATGTGGGTTGCCTGGCATCACTTTTAATATATGTTTGTGAGTAGGAGTAAGGTGTCAGACCCTAGGGCCCTAGGTTGTCAGTGATTGTTCTATGTGTTGTCTCTTAGCCAAAGCCAGGGTACTGGGCATGCCTATGTCTGCCTAGAGGGACATCATAAGGGGGTTCCTCCATCTAGTCCTCCTGTGAGTGTGGCTGTGGTGACCTACAGCCTGGTGGGGGCTGTGTATCCCTTCCCTGTGCTGATCGTGCTGTAGCTGCACCTGCAGGATCATATTGTGTAGCATAACATGCACTGTGAGCATATGTGCTCATGTGGCTGGAGAGTACTGCAGGACTCCACCAGATATACTGAGGCACTGGAACCATGACTACAGAAGCCCAAACACATGCTCTATGATGTTCTTAGTTTGTGCGTGTGCCTCATTATGGCATTCATCCATGGATGCGTGTGCATTTCTGATGGGTGTCATCATCCACGGTTCCAGTGCACAGCCAGCATCCCCCTAGTAAATGGCCATGTGGGATGACCCCCTCGCAAACATTTGGTACAACTGTGATGTATGCCAGATATGGGACTCATGAGAACTGCCAGGACTCCCAGCAGACACATTCATGATAATACCCTGCGCATTGCACATGACTTGGCAGTTGATGGAGTGGTATCCCTTGCAGTTGACGTAGATTCTACCCTTCTCACCAGGTGGTGCCGTAATGTGTACATGAGTGCAATCTATAGCACCCAGTACTTCAGGGTAGTGTGCTACATGGTAGAAGTGTTTGCTATTGCTGGCCCTCACCTCAGCGGTGAGGGGAAAAGAAATGTGTTCACTGGTATGTGGTAGCATGGCATCCAGAAAATGGTGGATACCCTGGATGCTGATGCCTGTGAGAACCCCAGCATGCTCCCAGTTGGTTTTTTGGAAAGTACCTGTAGCTAGTATCCCAAAGGCTACACATACTTTTGTTTCTACTAGGATGAGTTCTCCTCTGTTGGCTCTGGATCTGAGTTGAGGGCGGCAAAGCTCAGTGAGATTTTGTAGTATGTCCCTGACCACCCTGTAGCACTCTATAATCTCCAGCTCATGTAGCTCCTGGAAGGTTACCCTGGGCCTGAACACTCTTCTTCTCTGCCTAGGTCTATTGTCAGCAGCACCAGCAGCATTGACGTCAGCATCTAGCACATACAGATGCAGCAGACCTGCAGCAGCCTCTAGCATTATCGCAGTTAAAATTTCCAAGTTTCTACTCCAATGGTCCAGAATATTGGGGAAAAATCAGAATGTAGGGTGTATGCATAGTTTATAGAGCTCTGCTGTAGATGCAGAATGTATGATTGGTCAACTATGATACATTCCACCTGCGTACAATATAATTAACATCCTTTAATAGCCTTATTTTAGCTTAAACAAGGATGAAAAGTAATTGAATACATTTTCATTTATAGAGACACTCAGCCAGGCAGCCCGCCATGCAAACAGGCGCAGCTAAGCTGAACTGTGCTTAGAAGTCAGTGGACAACCCCCCCCCCTCCCGATGTCAACTACATCTTGTGTAAGCAGCAACATAGGTCTAAGCCTACAAGAAGAGGATATGTGGACACAATTACTCCTTTCTGCTATTCAGTAACTCTACCTTATTTACATAAGTATTCATGCTCAGTGCTAACAACCTGGAAACTACATGCTTCATAGCCCTACCACATTAGCAACAGCAGCAATGCACCATTGTTGGGACTCCACACAAGGTCCTGTAATACACTTCTGTCACATAATATTCATTTTTTTTCCTTTTTTTTTATTTCTCTATAAAGCATGTTTGCACACTCCAGTGCACCACTAAAACGCCCAGATTATTAAAAAAAAATAATTTAGCTTATTTTCTTTAATCATCCTGACATACAGGATGATAGTTTCACTCATATGTGTATGTGGTATGACATTTCCATCCCTATAGCTACATTTTTGCAACCCCCTTTGTCTGTCTACACTGCTGTACACAGCATTTTTCCATGTATACTACAGACACTGACATAGAGTCTGAAGAGAAGCCTATCTGGTTGCTGGATTGCTTGACCTGCCTCATTTGCATGAGATTCACCTGCTTATGAGGTGATTTGCATGCCACAGAAGTTTCCTTGTTGGCGCGTGTGTGTGCCCCGCCCTGCTCAGCAGCGCTTACTTAATCTAAAAATGTTCACGCCCAGTGTAAGCAGAGTGGTGCAATACTTATATGGAAAAAATGTGTAGGCTTTATTAAATTCCCACCCATACTTTAGCAAGTAAGAATACATTGATTTTTCATTGTTTACATGTAACTAAGTTAATTTATCAGATTCTGTAAAATATTCAGAATTGTATTAATATTACCTAAGGGACTGGTGAGACGTAAAATCTTACTGTCTCTGATCTAGGAGAAAGAAATAACTTGTTTTGTGGACATTCTAATAACCTTCTGTCTATGAAGTTTTCTAAGGTAAACCGCTAAAACCTGCAATGCAAGTATGAAAAGCATAGTGAATAAAAGGCAAACTTGTCGTGTTCCTCCCTCCAAATGAAGATGATGGAGGGTACTTCATTAGCAATGACATGAGGTAATGGTTTATAATACAATACTTGACATTTGTTTTTATAAGAAAGGATTTGCAGTACCAAGAACATGCAATCCATCCTCAGGAAATAGTATTTCAATGAAACAAATGCTTTCATGAGGTCCAAAAAGAGAGCTCTTACCTGGGTGTCCCTCTCTAACCCTAAAGTCCTCAATCATTCCTTAAACTGTACTACACTTCCCTAAACCTAAATAGCCCAATTGTTCCCTAAACATAAAATTCCTCAGAGTAAGGGATAGTTGTAGGAGGCTGAACCGCTTTCAGATAAAGTCCAGTCCACACTGCATTCCTTTTATCTAAATCCCTACTATAAACAGTTAAGAAGTTTTGCAAATATTTTAACGAGTACTAGAAATAGTGAAATGGATCTGTAGTTGATGAGTAGCACTGTGTCTGCCCCTTCTTTAGGGAGTAGGACTGCTGAAGGTAATCTACAACAATAAGAAGACTTCAATCACTCAACTTCAGTAAACCTCTCGAGTAATAATGGTGTAGGTGTGCAGACATCAATTTTGTAAAATTCTGACGGTAAATCTTGTGGACCTGCGATTTTTTTTTTTTATTAGGCAGTTCTTTCATTGTGGAGATAATTTCTGCAAGTGCATTTAACTGATTAGACAAGCCATGACTTACTTTTGGACTTGACTTTTTGAAAAAAAAATACTTACTGACTCTACGTATGCTGACATCACTGACATTTAAAAGTCCTGTTTTATGCTGAAATAATTTTGCATCTGAAACTTGCCTAGCTGGGCCTCCAAAGTGAGTAAATAGGCTACTGCTGTTGCTTCTGGTCTGAATTACTATTGGTTACATACTGTAGTGGTGTTAACTTTAATTGGACTATGTGTTCCTGTGGTCTGCTCTAAACTTGTGTTTGAGGATACTGACACACTAATATGCTGGGATGTGACATGACATATTTACTGTTGAACTCTGTTACCAGATTTCAATTGAAAAATAGGCCCACAATTTCAGAGAAGTACTACAGCAGATTTGCAAAAACAAAAAAAAAAAAGAAGAATAAAAAAAAAACAGTACTGGTGTACATATGACAGTAGTATGTAATTATCTGGCAATTATCTTATTCCCCCCCAAATCCCTACTCCTAGCACTAGTATATTTTCATTCTCTTCTGTGCCTGTCTGGTTCTCATTGCATATGGTAGGTCATGTTAATTTCTCCAAGTATTTTGGGTATCTAATACCATGACAGGAATGGACCCCATTCCAAAGTCAAAGCATGATTAATGTTCATGAAATTAGTATTGTTTCAATCTTTGATGTCAGCCAGTAGTGCTCTTTGAAGCACCCTCAATGTGCCAAGTCATGACTCATTCTGCAATTCTTATGGGGTTACATGAATTGGTAACATATCTAAATATGATTGTAGATTCTTTTTTATAAGGCCCATTGCTCCTACCAGTATTGAAACTGTCTGAGTATCTTTCTTCCACGTTGCTTTTGATTCTGCCTGCAGATCCTGGTATTTTATGACTTTGTGTCTCTCTGTATGCAGGACACTGTAGTCGCAGGGTGGGGCTATTTCAATGAGCAATGCTATTTTTGTCTTCTCTTCTTGGACCATTATATCTGGTTTTCTAGCATCAATCTTTTGAACTGTTGGTAATGAGTGATCCCACGTGATATAAACTTCATTTTCTGTGATGCTTTGTGACTCATGTTTCCAGTGCTTTTCAGCCACATCAATACAATAATGTTTGCATAATCCTCAGTGCAACAGTCTCGCCACATTATTATGCCTTTCAGTATATAGTCCTTCTGCCATTAGTGTGTCGCAACCAGCAACAAGATGTGTGACTGTTTCCAGTTCGGTTTTATAAAACCTACATTTGTCTGTTTCTCCCACATGTTCAATGGACTTTGTAAACTAGCATGTATGTAGCCCACTGTCTTGAGCTGCCAATATTAACCTTTCATTTCTTGGTTTGAATTCGCCTCTCCTTAACCATTCCTGCATTTGTTCCTGATCAACATGAGGTTCTTCCAGAAGTTTTTTATATTTGCAACTATATTTATGCTTTTACCACATTTCTTGCCTTCTCATCTGGTCCTTTACCTTGTATTCTTTCTTTTGCTTTTTGGCACATTCAGTTGTTGCCTGTTTTTTATCTGTTTCTGGTTTGATTTCCATTCCTGCTTGATGTTGATATGCATCTGCTAGATTAAGCAGAGAAGTCATCTTAGATTTATTCTCCTCATGTTTCAAAACTTTCACTACATTTGGATTTTGTGAGGTCAGTAGTTATGTGTGGAGTCCCCCAATTGTAGATCTGTACAGGTAATCAATTTCAAGGATGCCCATCCCTCCTTCAGAACGGGGAATATATAATCTTGGTATACACTGATTTTTATAAATCATTTAGTGAGCATGAAGCATCCTTCTTGTTTTAATGTCTAATCTATCCAACACTTTTTGGGGCCAGTCACTCACTCCAAAACTGTAAGTTAGGACAGGAAGAGCACATTGGTTTATAGCTTGGATCTTATGCCTAGATGCCGATGCTGTTTTCAGGATTAATTTAAGTCTTCTAAAGTATTCCTTGCTGAGTTTTATTTGCATTTGTTCATGTTTTATTGCTGATCCTTCATCAGTTCCCAAGTATTTATACACTCCCCCTTGCTCAAGTTCTTTTATATCACATTCTTGTCACAAACTGACGTTTTCCTGGTGCTGCAGTTTTCCTGCTTTAAAGTTTGTTTTTGCACATTTATCAAAGCCAAATGACATTCTAATATCATCTGAAAAAGTTTTGACAACCTGCAGCTGTGCTTTCAGTTCCTCATATGATGAGCTATACAGTTTTAAATCATCGACAAAGAGAAGATGAGAAGTCATTAGACTTTGTTGTTTCCTAGGAGCCAAATTATAGCCATGGCCTAAGCTGTTAAGTAAACAGCTTAATGGGTTAATTGCAAGGCAGAATAGCAATGGTGACAGAGAGTCACCCCGGAATATCCCCCTTTGAGTTTTTATTCCTGGGATAATAATCTGTCCTTTATCATGGTTTAATTGCAAAGTGGTCTGCCGTTGTTTCATGGTCACTGTAATGTAGCCAATCAGTGTAGGGTGTATCTTATACATTTTTAAGCACTCTTTTATCCGTGAATGTGGGATACTATCAAATGCTTTTTTGTAGTCAGTCCATGTCATACTTAGATTCTTCCCCTTTTTACAGTTCTCCACTATAACTTTATTTAACAACAAATGATCCTTTGTTTCATATGACTTTCTTGTATTGCCCTTTTGTTCTACTGCCCTAATTGAGTTTTCTTCTAAATGACTATAAACTCCATGTATATCTTATACATCTTCGGAAGGCAAGTTATTGGTCTATAATTTCTAGAGTAGCTTACAGGGTCACTCAAGTAAGAGCATTGTTTTGCCTGTTGTTAGCCAGTGTGGTGTCTGTTCGGGGTGCGCATATAAATACTTCTTACTCATGGCTAAATCCTCATGCAAAGATGTTAATACCTTTAACCAAAAGTTAGGTACTGCATCTGGGTCTGAGGTTTTCCAGTTAGAAGGTTTTATTAACTTTATTTCAATCTCTCTGGCTGTTACTTCATCCCATTTCATATCCTGTACCTTTAAACTTCTTATTCTTTCTTTTACTTCTTCTATCCATTCAGCATTTTTTTATGTTCCACAGGATCTTCATGGATACTTCTCCAAAATGTATCTACTTCCTCTTTTTTTTGGCAGTCTTTCAATTCCTTTTACCTTTTTTCCCAATTCTCTATAAAACTTTTTTGGGTCATCAATAAATTACTTATTTTGTACTTTTCCCTTATATTTAACTGTATATCTTCTAAGTTTTTCTGCCTGTGCTGAAATTTTTAATTTGTTATTCGTGATAGTACATGATAGATACTGATCTGTTCTAATACTGTGCATTGCTTTAATCACATCTATCTTTCTTAGTATTTTTGTTGATCTATTCCCTCTTCTATAATCATCTAACAATGACACTTCTTGTCTTAATTGCTTTATAGTTTTTTCTAGTCGATACTTCCATGATGGTATTCAATTTTTCCCATTCCTTTCCCTCACTACCATGTGTTCTTGTGGTAGAACTTTATCGGTTATTAATTTAGCGGCACAGTAATATATCCTGTTTACTTCTGTTATATCACATGGATCTCTATGGACAGTCCTAATTACTGCATTCATTTGTTTTATCAGACTTCTTACTTTTTGGGTTTTATTGACCTTCTGCATTATATTTCTCTCATTTGATCTTAATATATCTATCCATTTCCATTAAATCAAGCAACTCTTCTGTTAGCTCATTTTCTTCCAAACTGAGGGCACATCCCTTGTTTTCCATTTCCTGTGGGCATTCGATAGAAAGTTCTATAACATCTTCTTGTAGCACCTCCTCTTGAATTTCATCCTGTGTCATCTGTTTCTTTGTCATATGGGAACTCACTGGCCTATCACTCCTCAACATTAACTGCATCAGTTTCCACAGTTTCCTGTTCCTTTCCTTCCTGTCTAGCTTCAAGTGAACATGTTTACTGGTTTCCTGTGGAAGGCTCCAAAATATCTTGGTATGGCACCTGACCAGTTGCTTCCTGTTCCACTTGTTTCCCCTTAATTTGAATATCCATTGCTTTAGCCTGCTGTGGTGTTTTCTGTATTGCATTTTCTACACTGAATCCTTATTTTTGCAAGTGCTCCATAACCTCACTTTCTATTTCTTTAGTTTCTCCATTACTAATCTCTTTTTCTACTTTTCCTCTTAATCTTATTTTTTGTATTGTAAAATTTTCCATATCTGGATTCCTTTGCCTGTATTTCTCTTCAAATATCTTTGGTGCTGCTCTTTTTGTATTGGTTAATTTTGCTTTTTCCTTTGCACAAATATTACGCCATATTAAATGTCTTTTTCCTTTCTCCTGTCCATATTTCTCCTTTAAGTGTCTCCTGATCTTCTTGCTTTTACTTATTCTGGGGACTCACTCGATTACACTATGATGTAGAATGTGTTAGACCTTCTACATTAAATCCTTCACTTCGCAGGCACTCCTTAACTTCCACTTCTATTTCTTTAACTTCTGCTTTACTAATCATCTTTTCCACATTAGATCTTTATGATATTATTTTTTTTGTGAAATTTTACATATCTGGATGCCTTTGCCTGTATTTCTTTTTGAATATCTTTGGGGCTGCCTTGTCTATATTAGTTAACTTGGCTTTCTCCTTTGCATAAATATTGCACCATATCAAATCTCTCTTTCTTTCTCATGTCCATATTTCTTTTTTATATTTTTCAAATATCTCTAAGTTTTGTTGTTTATATTTTTGCACTTCCTGAGATGCTTCTTTTTCTAAATAGATCAAAGTTTTGTGATCTGTATACTGTTTTTCAAAAATCTGTTATATCAATGAACACAAATTTTTATTTGAAGCTTCTGAAAGTTTTTCCTGCGGAAGTATTTTTCTTTCCCCTAATTTGTCTCTCAATCATTTTGTATGTCTTGTGTCTGGAAATTCTGGGCTTTTTGCATAATAGTAACAATACATAATTTATTTTTTATCCTCAATAGTCCACTCTATCATCTTTATGGCTGTTCTTTGGCCAATCATTTTTTTTATGGTTTTTGTGGACTGCCCTTCCTACTACAACAGTGGGGCCATCTTCCCCCTGGGCCTGGCCTGACTCCATTGTAGGAATGTTTCCCTATTTTGAGGATTCTACACTGTCATTTTTTCCAGTCCTGGCACCAGTGTGCCTACCAGGATTGGGCACTTTGTTATCCTGGGTCATGTGCACCCAGCTATCTTTTTTGTTTTTGACTTACTTCTGTCCATGATATATTAAGAAACCACATCAGAAACTTGACATGCTTGTACAGGAACTCCCATTTTCTATCCCCTTTCCCAAGACAGACCCTCGCCACTACCTACTTACTACCATCTCTGATGTATGGTGCCCCTCTGCTAATCAGTCTATCTTCCTCTATCTCCTCTAAACTGGAATCCTGTTACAACAAAATCTCAAAGTTTGCCACCAAGTCCAAGTACTCTACCCACCACTGCATACCTCTCCACCTACTGCAATGGCTAGAACTTCCCAGCTACATGGACTACCTCCAAATCACTACAGCCCACAAACTCATTTTTAAACCCACTAAGTGCCCTGCACTAACTAATATCTTACCACTATATACCCCTCACAGAACTCTAAGATCTGCTCACCAAAATCTCATTTCTGTATACAAACCAAACCGTCCCTCAGGTCAGCTTCTCCTATCCTTTTCCTTAGCCAAAAAATGGAACTCTCTTCCACCCTCTCTAAGAATTTCTCAAAACTTTGATCACTTCAAAACCCAGCTCCATTCCTACCTCTCCAATAACAGGAAATGCACTTGCACTCTACTTATCTAATCCTATCTAATACATGAATACATACATATGCATAAACTACCTTCCACCTTACTCAATAGGAGTTCAATCATATTTACTGTTTACTTACAAATGTTTCTTTCATAGCATTCTCAGAAGATTTAAAACCTCAGTATAATAGTGACTCTGTATTATAGACCTGTAATTGTATTTACATGTAAATATGCACTGTATACCATACTGTGTTGATATTCTACTGTGCTTATGTTTTACTACATAATTTTTGCTAATTGTTTAATTGTTACTATGTCTGGTATGTTTTGTGGAGCTTTTCTCCCCGGGCCTCCACAGAAAATGGGCTCCTCGAGCCCAGTGAACCTCCCCGGTCATCAAACTGAAAATAAAATAAAATAAAATAAATAAATATGCTATATAAATACAGTCTATATATGAGTGCCGCCTTGGTGACAGTTTGTGAAAAAAGGGTCCACCTTGTGAAGGTACTCAACAACACTTGAGGATGAACTCAATTTCAGCACTACTACTCTCCCTTGTTTGCTGAATTTTCATCTCTCCATTAGGACCCCTATGGTAGCAGTTTGTGACATGTTCTGTCCATTAATGATGCAGGACTTAGCATGCAGTAGCAATTTCTGACACCTTCTGTTAATTATACTGGACTTAGCATGTGGTAGCTGTTTGTGGCACCTTCTGTCATTGATGATGCTGGACTTTAGCATTACTATTTATAAGTTCCTGGTGTGTATTTCTCAACTGTATCTGATTATTTGCTACCCTTATATACTGTGTCCAGCTGTGACTGATTGTATAATGCCCTGTTATACTGTATCCTGTCATGACAGTATCTCATACACCTTGCTGCACTCCTTTGACTTTTCAGCACTGTACTTATTACTGTGACATTCTTGCCTGTTGCAGACCCCTCGAGTACTGTGTTCTGACACCATGCCTGTTGCACCTAACCTTGCTTGTAATATTTTGCCTGTCATATTATCTGTCTTCTGGCATCTTGTGACATTTTGCTTACCGTATTAAGTACTACACAAAATCTTGGAGACATTTGTATATGCAGTGTCTGGAGTATTGTTCTGTGGCTTCCATGCCTACAGCTCATACACTAATCAATCAGTATTGCTTTGTAATATTCCTGCCTGTTACATAGGCACTCTTATGCTATTACTTGATTGAACACCTTTTGGCTTGCTGTGGTTTGGCATACTTGCCTGCGCTTTAGTAGATCCTAATAATATGGCTCTGCCTAGTGCTGTACTGCAGTGTTTTGGGTCATACTGCACTGAGTTGTATTATATTGAGTTATACTATATCATCTGGTATCATATTACATAGTATTCTGTTGTATTTTACAAGGCTGCACTGTTTTACACTTTTTTTAATTGCTTTCACAGTATGTAACATATAATCTATCAGTTTAGGGTGTATTTTATACACCTCTTAGAATTCCTTAATCTATGATGCTTTTGTACTCTATTCATGCCTTACTTAGGTTACACCTCCATTTATAGCTATTATGAGTTTGTTTATTAATGGATGAGCCTCTGTCCCATGTGACCTTCTTTTATTAACTTTCAGTTCTATTAAAACAATTCATTTTTTTCTAAGTGACTATAAACTCTGCATCAGTTTTGGTATATAATTCATATATCGTCTATACTTCATATGACGGCTTGCAAGTTTACTCTTAAGCAGGACAATGCTTTTTCCTGCTGTTAACCAAGTTGGTGACTGTTTATGAAAAGTACTACTTCGGGATAAATCACTGTGCAAAGGTGTTAATTCCTTTAGCTAGACCATCTTTTTTTAAATGTTTCCAGTTGTTTAGGTATTTTTATAATAATGTAGCAGGAATGGACCTAATCTGTGACAGGGTCCACTTAAAGTTTATGAATTTAGTATAGTTTCAGTCTTTGATATTTGCCATGACTGCTCTACTCAAGAACCACAATGGCTGCAGAATTGCTTCCTTTTGCAGTTCATATGGAGTTACATGTACTGGTAGCATTTTTATGTATGCCTGAAAATTATTTTATATGAGCTGTTTTACCTGCTGTTACTGTTGGAACTACCAGAGTGTCTTGATTCTGTATCCCTCTAGTTTCTGCTAGGAGATCTAAGTATTTTATAACTTTATATCCCTCAGGATATATAGGACTCTGTAATCACTAGGTATAGCTATTTCAATGCCACTTTCTTCCTTTTTTCTTGACTTCTATATCTGGCTTTCTTGCTTTTGATTTCTTAGCTACTGGTATTGGATGATCCCATGTGATCAGAACTTTTTAATTTTCAGTAAATCTTTGTGGTTCATGTTTTGAATACTTCTCTGCTACCTGTATGTTTTAGTGTTTGCACAATCACCAATATAACAGTTTTACCAGATTATTCTCCCATTCAGTATACAGACCTCAACCATAAGTATATCAGTATATCACAATCAGCAAACAAGATGTGAAACTATTTCTAGTTTTCTACTGCAGATCCTACATTTGTCTCTATCATTCAGTTTTCTACAGGTACTGTAAATTAATGTTCATGTAGTCTGCTTTCTCGAGCTGCTATTAACCTTTCATCTTTTGGTTTAAATTCACCACTCCTTAGCCATACATGGATCAAATCTTGATCAACATGTGGCTGTTTCAGGAGTTCTCTATACTTGCCACTATGTTTGCAGGCTATCCAGCTTCCTTTCCTAGTGATCTGGTCACGTTTTTTATACACACACACACACACACACACACACACACACACACACACACACACACACACACACACACACACACACACACACACACACACACACACACACACACACACACACACACACACACACACTTGTATTTTGACAGTTTCTGTTGCTGTTGCTGCCTACTTTTTCTTTAAATCTAGTTTGATTTCCATTCCTGCTCCTTCCCACAGCATTCCTGGTTCTCTGAGCAAAGATATCATCTTAAAACATTTTTTCATGGATTAGAACTCTCTGTATGTTTGAATCTTATGATATCAACAAATCTCTGTGCAGTACCATGATTGCAGATGTATGTAGAAAGCCAGTTTGAAGATGGCCCATACCTCTTTCAGAATGAGATATATAATAATTTGCTATGTTTTGTTTTTGCATGCATCATTTGATAAGTATGAAGCTCTTTTTTTTGGGTGTGTAAACCTATGCTTTTTGGGGCCAGTCAATTACATAAAGTCTGTCAGTCAGTACAGAGGATTAAAGCAATAAACTGTTAATAAGATACTTCCTGCAATATAAGATTTGATTTCCTCAGTCAAGTCACTTATCCACATAATACTTTGGAGTAGGATGATCAAGGCTCATTATTGGTTTCCTGAACTGCAAGCCTATAGGAACACCAACGGTAGCAACTAGATCTGGAAGAGCAAATTGATTGGTAGGTTGATCTTTATTCCTGGATGTTCAGGTTGATTTTAATATTACCCTTTAAAAATTCCTTACTAAACTTTGTTCTCATTTTTTCATGTTTATTGCTGACCCCTCTATTCTCAGACATCTATACAATCCCTCTTGTTCAAGTTCTTTTATATTACATTCCTCTCAAAGGTAATTTTCTTGATGTTTCAGCACATAATTAGCATTGTATGAAGAAAATTTTGATTATTCAAAAATGATCAAACACTTATAGAAGGTGTCACTTAAAACTGGAAGGAGGAAGGAGAAGATGAAGAAGAAAACAGAGCTTTGGGAGCAACTTTTTATGAAAGAAGGAAGTGGATGGAAGAGATAAGAGAGCAGCATCTATACAGGGGCTAGTCATGTGAAAAGTGCAAACATACTGAATCTTCTGTCTGTCTGTGTGTTTTTGCAAGCATTCCTGTATTTTAAACTATCTACTCTTAATTAATTTAATTCATTTTGATGACTTTTATAACAGTACAGTACAAAGAAAAATAGGAAGGAAATGGGTTTACTTAAAATAGTTCTGTTAATATAGACCAGTAATCCTACCCCCCTCCCCAAAAATGGTGATAAAGTACAGGACTGGATTAAACTCTGCCAGCTGATGTAATTACAACAGTTCATAAGTGGGATTCATGAACAGTCCCTAATGACATAACAGAAAGCTTTCTGTGGTGTAACTGATCCAACAAGGAGGGGATGAAATAGCAGAGCATGCATATGCGATGATACAAGAAGGTTTAACCATCAGAATGTATTGTTTGCCATGTCATACGCTGTGAAGTGTAACACATCACTGCTGGTCTAGTATCAGTCCTCACTACAAGGAAGTGTCATCTGCGGTACCTATTCTGCATAACGGGATGCTAAACAATCCAGCCTCCACTCACAGTCTCTCTAAAACAGTGTATTCCTTCTAATACTGTCTTGAACACCATGTTCCTGTGGTAGAGAAGCAGTCCACAAGAAATTCAACTAACCAAGAATTTCAACACACAATCAATAGCTGGAACAAGAAAGACATTTTAGGAAGAGAAATACTTGCACTAGAAAGACTGTTAAAGGCTACAGGTGATAAGTTAAGTTCTTTAATACAAAAGATCAGAACAAAATGATACCAATCTAAGGAAGCACTGGGCAGCTGAAGAAAGGATGAGACTGCATTGCATGAAAAAGAGCAAAAAAATAGGTTATTAAGATTTAAAAAAAAAGTAGTTTGGCCAGACTCAATAAAGCCTACATGGTCCATTTACACCATGTGCATTTAGTAAGTGGCTCTACATGGTCTGTAGAGCCATGCACAACCACCCACAATAGGTAAACCTTATAGCATGCAAATTATAGCATAAGCAGCTGAATTGTATGCTATTCAAACAATCCAAGATGGAGAAACTGTTCAACAAGCTATAAAGCAACCATCTAGTCTTAGTGTCGGTTTTTCCTGCACGTTCCAAAACCTACTGGAATACAGCCATGAAAAGGAGTCTACACAGAAACAATCTTAGGGGCTGCTGTTGCTTTAATTCATGTGTATGTACAACAGGCTGAAGTCTATGCTGCTGCTGCTGCTGCTAATAGACCACGGCCAAGAAGCAGAAAAGTTTTCAGACCCTGGGTAACTTCTCACAACCTACATGAAGTGGAAATTGTAGAGCACTACAGGGTGTATAGAGACACATTACAGCAACTCTGCACCCTCAGTTGTCCACAACTCAGAGCCAGGGAAAACTGAGGGGAATCCATCCCAGTGGAGGCAAAGGTATATATAGCACTTAGAGTCTTAGCTACAGGTACCTTTCAGAGACCAACAGGGAGCATGCAAGGGGTGTCACAGGCATTAGCATCCCTAATCCTCCATCAGTTCTTGAATGCTATGCTCCAACATGCTAGTGACCACATACATTCTCCCTGTACTCCTGAGCATATGCCCAGAAATATGCAAAAGTTCTACCCTGTAGCACACTACCCTGAAGTACTCGGTGTCATAGAGTGCACACATGTAGAAATTAAGACACCACCCGGGGAACAGGGAGGCCTCTACACTAATAGAAAGGGCTTTCATTCCGTTAACTACCAGGTTGTGTGTAATGTCAAAGAAATCATCTTGAATGTGTATGCTGCAAACTCTGGCAGTTACCATGACTCACATATCTAGCACACCTCTCAACTGTATCAGATGTTCACTAGGGGAGATATCCACAGGGTACTTTACTTGGGGATGCAGGTTATGCACTGGCACCGTGGCTGATAACACCTATCAGAAATGCACACACACCCACTGAAGAATGCTGTGATGCTCCTGCACTGGCCCAGTAATCAAGGAGCCTCAATCCTCACCAATAACACCAGTGAGGGAAGTGCACATTGAAAGGATTACAAGTACACACAGTAAAGTACAATTTCCCTTAAGGGCACAGAGAGATCATAGTCAGTCTGGGGCTGTTTTTTCCCCTCTTTCTCCAGAGCCCCAGTAAGATTCCCCACTGGCACTGCTATAGAGTTGAGTCCTTAGCCAGGGTTTATAGGTTCATAGGTAGTTACTAGGCTATTAGCCCTATGGCCTATACAAGCCTAACCAAAAAGGTACCCTGGCTTTCGCCACCCAAGAAAATTATTTTCCTGTGCCCCTGTCAAGCAGAGCCACAGAAGTGATCCCCGGGGTGAATTTCCTATTACCCATCCAATCATCAAGATTTTTCTTGAAGAGTTCTAATGAGGAGCTCTGTTTGACATAGATAGGTAGTCTCTTCCAGAGTATGGGAAGTTTCTGGGACAGGAATCTATCCCTCCAGCATGTTCTGTTTATTGTGGTGACAAGGTTTAGGTCCCTAGAGCATGTAGCTCAGAGGGATTGGGATTTCTTTAAGTGGAGCATGTCCAACAGCTCTGCGTTTGACATAGCTTTGTATGTTAGGCTGAGCTCGCCTCTGAGTAGGCAATATGCGATGAAGTAAAGCTGGAGTTTTTTGAGACGGTCTGTGTAAAGCATCTGTTTGAGGCCGGTATTCCTCTTTGTGAGGTATTTTTGTGGCCTTCCAGTTGTTGTAGATGTCTTGTGAGGTACATACCAAAAGGGGCGTTGTACTCTATAATGGGTCTAATGAGTGATGAGTAGAGGGGAACAATGACCTCTTTTTTTCTGGATGAGAAACCTTTTCTGATGAGATGTGCCATGTAGAAGGATTCCCTGACCACTGTGGTGATGTGATTATCAAAGGAGAGACTACTGTCCACCTGTGTCCCAAGGTCTCTTATCACACTTTCAGTGTTAAGTAGACTACTGCCTATGTGGTAGTTCATGGGTACAGAGTTTTTACCAAAGGGGATGACAGTGCACTTTTTGACATTGAGCTTGAGACCATGTCTTTGACACCAGGCATCTGTCTCAGTGAGGCCCTTTTGTAGGATGTCCACATCGTTAGAAGTCTCGATTATGGCTCCTAGTTTGCAGTCATCTGCAAATTTAGTTAGCCAAAGACCTTCTGTGTTAGCCTGTACTTCAGAGAAGTAGATACCAAACAGGAGAGGACCCAGGACTGAATTCTGTGGTACTCCACTTGTCATTGGTCTGAAGTTTGATTTGGAGTCTGCTACTTTCACAGTGTGGGTTCTGTCAGTAAGCCAGTTGGCAACCCATCTTGTGACATGGGGATTTATACCTAGTTTAGTGAGTTTATCTATAATTCCAGAGTGGGGGCTGGTGTTGAATGCCTTGGCGAGATCTAGATAGGCTGTGTGAGCCACCTTACTCTCATCTATGGCTTTGGTGGCTACTTCAAAGAAGTCTATCAGGTTTAGGAGACATGATCTGCCTTTTAAAAACCCAAACTGCATGGGGTCCAGAGTTTGAAGATCTCCAATGTCTTTGTTTATGAGTTCCATGATGATACTTGGCCTTGCAGACGAGGCTGGTCAGACTAATGGGGCGGTAGTTCCCGGGGTCTGTATTGGCCCCCCCTTTGTGGAGTGGGATAACTGTCACTGTGCGCCATTCAATGGGCACAAAGCCTGAGGTGAGGCTATGATTGAACATGGTACTTAGGTGGGTTGCCAGTTCATTCTGTAGTTCATGTAGAAGGCAGCCTGGTATGTTGTCAGGTCCCATGGATGCTGTGTTCTTGGCTTTGGAGAGTGAGGTTTTTACCTGTGCAGCTGTGATTACAGGAACTTTGTATTCTTCCGGTATAAAGATGGGCCCTTTAGGGGGTGAGAGGGGGGGTAAAGTTAGCACTGAACCTATCTGCCAGGATGTTGGCAATATCAGTTGGTTCTGTATATTTAGTGTCATTGTGCTGTAACTCAGAGCGGATCTGAGTGTTGTCATTGAGATTCTTGACATAGCTATAGAATGCTTTGTGGTTGTCTTTAGAATCAGTGGCAATTTTGTTTCCATAACTAGCTTTGGAGGATTTTATGAGGGATCTCAGCTTCTTACTGAGGCTGACCAGGGAGTTCTTCCAATCATGGGATTTTACTCTTTTTTGCAACAGTTTCTTTCTTCTGTTGTAGAGTTTGTTTATGGCAGAAGACCACCAGATTGGCTTCCTTTTTTGGAGGATAGCATCTTAGTTCTGTTAGGGATAGCATGATCCATGCACTTGTGTAAGTGCTTATAAAGTGCATTTGTGTAGGATTCAGCAGTCGTACCTCTATTGTCCATCTGCATGGGTGTCATGAAGTTTGCCATTTTCTGTCTTAAGAAGCGTGAAGTTGGCTTTGGGGAATATTTTTACGGTTGTTTTCCTAATGGGGGGTGGGAGCGGGATGTGGATGTCTAGGGTGATTAGCTTGTGGTCGGATCTGACCAACGAGGAGCTGACCTCTGGTGTGGAACACCGGTCACTCATGCTGGTGATGACCAGGTCTAGGATATTGCTGCCCCTGGTGGGGGTATGGATAAGTTGATCCAAGGCATTGGAATTGATGATTTCCAGAAAATGTTGAGCAAACGAGTTGGTACATGAGTAGTTTTCCCAGTTAATGGTAGGGTAGTTGAAATTACCCATTATTACAGTGTTGGGTTGTACCTTAATATTTTCCAGTGTATCAAGAAAAGAGGAGTGGGAATCCTGGGGCATGGTGGAGGGTCTGTAGCAAGCTACAATCTGGATTGCGGTTTTGCCCAGAGTTAGTTGAACTTGGATAATCTCAGATGCATTATGCTGAGCAACTAGCTTGGAGGTGTAGATATCCTTAATTAATATGGAAACTCCTCCACCTTTAGTGTTTCAGTCTGGGTTTGCTGGCCAAAAGGTGTGGTATGAATTATAGCCTGGTAATGCAGGGGTGCTCTCTGGAGCTTTGAACCAGGTCTCTGTCATTGCACAGATGTCAATGTTCTCCATTTTAAGGAGTGCCTCGAGTGAGTGCATTTGGGGTTTAGACTTCTAGCATTGATTAGCATTACCCTCTGATTTTGCTTGCTTGTACCTGTTACGGTGGTGAATTTGTCATTTGAACCTTGCCTACAAAAGGCACTATAGGGGTGGCAAGAGCCTTAGCCAGTATCCAGAATCCCAAGGGCGACAGGTGCAGGCCATCTCTGGCAAAGCAGCATGGTCTGTCGATCATATCCCAGGCAGACAGATACTGGATTCCCTTAGAATGACACCAGAAGCTTAGCCAGTTGTTAAAGTCAATCATTTTGTCCTTGTACTGTGGTATCATTCTGGGTGATGGCAGGATGCTACTCAGGGCTAGGATCATACCTGCCTGGGCTACAAGATTGGAGAGCTCCTCCATATCTCTTTTCATGTAGTCCAGGGAGGTACATCTCAGGTCATTCTCACCAACATGGGCAATGACAGAGTCATATTTGTACTTGTTGTGGAGTGAGCTGAGTGCGTGCATTATGTGGTGGATCCTGGCACCTGACAGGCAGCTAACAGTAACTTTTTCCTTGTTTAGCATGGTGAGTGGAACATCAGTGTGCCTGACTATAGAGTCACCTATGACTAGAGTGTTGGGTACATTATGCCTTATGGGGTTCCAAGCAAAGTCCTCCCAGCACCCGCTCTTTACAATCAGTGCTTCGTGTACCTGCCCAAGTAGCTGACACATACACACACACTCACTTTGAGATTTGATTTATACACAAACACAAATATAGGAAAGGCTGGCTCAGGTTTACTAGCTATGCCCCCTTCTTCCTGGACTATAAGGTAGTATCAGCTGCCACCAGAATCCCTTATCAGCTACTTTAAGGCTCTTCCCAAAGGGTGACCAATTCTGCTGTGTAATGTTACTGTTATCCAAATGGTAAGTGTGTCCAAGACTTTAGGCTATTTAGGAGTGGCCTGTACGGTGTCACCAAATATATATGCAAGTACTCTAAGAGCTTAAATATCTCTAAAAACAAACCAGCCACAATTAGAAGGTTTAAATATATTTAATAATAAATAATAAAAGAATACAACAATACTCAATAACTCAACACAGTGACTACACAGTTCAGAATCAACATTGAAGGACAGTCTCACATAAATACAGAAAACATCTAAACTACTCTTTACTGTGTTCTTATCTATCTCTAAGAAAAATTCTATACCTAATTCTTACTTAGAGAGCCAGGCAAATACAAGTGCTGAATGGATGTTTACAGGTCCAAAAACAAGATACAAAATGCACATACTCTCTGAGATAGCTCTTAAATTACTATCAAACATTTCTGCTGGGTTACCTCAGATAGATTACATCATTCTTTGTCACCTCTGCCTTTGGTTCCTTGGCTAACAGGAACTTAACAAATAACACCTCTGTTTCAAAAATACTTATCTTTTAGAAGTTTGCCTGCAACTTGAAGTCGTTAAATATTTACACACGTTTACCTTTGAAACCTGTAATTATTTCTGTTTCCAGACAATATAAATAATTTCTAGCTGCAGACATTCTGTCTGCATTAACTATCTGTATAGCTCAGTCATAAACAATTTCAACTTATTTTCTCAGAGTTTTGCAAGTTAACTCTGTATGTTCCAATTTCTACCATGAAAACATAGATTTGCACAGGTATATAGTGTATACACATTTCTGCTCTTTTCCTGCAGGGTACACTGTAGTTACATTCTTGAAGCTCAGCACATAACATATATTTTAACATAACATATAGTTTTCTTACATTTGTAAGACAAGCTTGCAAACCATGTAAAAGCCAGCAAAGGTACAAAAAAGAACTATAAACTCCAAACAAGTACCCTTGACAGAAAAAATACAGCAGTCAATTGTTCTTTGATGCAAAAATCCAAGTTTAATTCACACAAGCAGCTTCCAAGGTTTGAAATCAAAACACATAAAGGCGCATAAATGCCCTTCACCAACTCAGCGTTTTCATCTAGTTAAAACAGACTTTATCAGATGCAGACTCATACCAAACTACACATATTTATATCAATTAATATTTAAACTATCCAATCAGCAACACTAAATAAATAAATGTGATTAAAAAAGCTTAAAACCCATGCCTTGTCATTTGTAAAATAAAATGTTAAAAACACACTTAAAAGACTTGAACATTTTCATTCCAAATGTTAATAAAGCTGCATATCAATAAAAAAAATGAATAAATACAACTAAATATTGAAATCACACAATACAGTTTTAAAAGACATAAAATTTAAAAGTTTGCATTTAAAATGTTATGTGAACTTATTAGTATTTATTTGTCAAATGCTCCCTCTAGTGACCTTTAGTGGGAATGCACATACATAGGAAACTTCCTTTTGCTATTCATAATTTAGCAGATCTGATTTTAAGTAGTGGGGCAATGGAAACATTATCATTTAAACCAGGGGGCATCCCAGCGTCTAAAGTGATTTGCCACCACATTTCCTTGTATTTAATTTTTTCTTCCCACAATCTTCCCCTTCCTTCCTTTTTTATTTGCTCCACCACAAAAAATAAGAAATTTGCTCTGTCACACCGTGGTGTGCTTGTATAGAGCATTTGATTCTATTTTGTCTTGTATGTCATATTTATGCTCGTAGATCCTTCTCCTTAACTTACGTTCAGTTACATTCCACACAGGTAGCCAGGTACACTATTCCAGATGATTCACAATTAAAGTAGTCTTTGCCCTCAATCAATCTGTCCCTACTTTCTATAAATACCTGATCAGTATTTGCTATATTTCCACACTGAGAGCAGTGACCACATTTATAGGTCCCTCTTCTTCTCCTTTTCCCTTCCTTCCTTTTCCAGTCATTTTCTAAAATAGTCTTTAAGTTAAGCAAATTTTTATATACAATTTTGAGGGGTACCCTAGACACTCCTTCCAGGTCAGTAAAATTAACAAACCTTTCCCATTCAGTTTTTACAACCTTTCTAGCTAAACCACAGAAGGCATTAAATTCCAATACTAATGCCTTTCAAAAGTTTTGCTCGGAGGTAGCCGTGCATGTATCAACTTCATTAGTATTCTCTCCTAGTACGGGCTTAAATGTTCCTTTTCTGGCCTCATTTATTTCTGCCTTTATCCCTCTTACCAACTCAGTGGGATACCCCTATTCAGAAAAAAAATTGTTCTAATAGTTCACTTTCATGCTGAAAATCCATTTTTGAGGAGGTCATTCTGCTTCCCTGTACGCACTGGCTTTTCACTATATTCCTTTTGTAATGGGGCGGGTGGGCACTATTATAGTGTAGAAAAGAATTGCAGAATGTAGGCTTTCTATAGTCCCTTGACTCATATCTGCCCTGGCTCTTATATATTTATACGTCAAGGTATTCAAGTTTCTCTCAGGAGCATTTGTTGGTAAATCTTAAAAAAATAGTAGTGTTGTTTATGTAATATATGAATTCTTCCAACTTGTGCATAGTCTCAATCCATAAAATTACTACATCATCTAAAAATCTCCTATAAAAGATCCAGCACACCACATACTGGCATCCCAAAACATATTTCTCTTCCCATTTGGCTAGAACAAGGTTGGCATAGGTGGGAGTGCATGCTGCTCCCATCGGAATGCCTTGGATCTGCTGGTAAAATTCCCCTTTAAAAAAGATGAAATTGTACTTCAATACTAATTCCATCAATCCAATACATACCTGTTTCTCCTTTTGATCTAATTCAGTGTCTTCAAATATCTCTTCAAGCATACTCATACTTTCAGTGTATGGTATGCTGGAGAATAAGTCAATCACATCCACTGTAACACAGGTTAAATCTTCCCTATATAATTCATGCTGAAATTCCCTCAGAAGATCCCATGAATCTTTCAATATTGCCTTTCTTTTCAACCATATTTTTTTCAATTTGCTGTCCACATATTTTTCCAAGGGAAGTGTTTTGGATATCTCATCTGAGACTATCGGTCTTAAGGGAGGGTCCCTCTCATCCTTGTGAGTTTTCGGTATACTAAATATAGATGGTATTCTGGGCTTGTCAACATTTAAAAATGCAAATGTTTTGGGATCATTTAAGTCTTTCATTAACATGTCTTCCAAAACTTCATCAAATTTTCTATAGGAAATATTAATTTCATTTACAGATACACTGGAGTATTTATTGGTATCCCTTAAAATTTCATTTGTTTTGCCTTCATAAATGATAGTATCCATCAGCACAATCCCACCCCCTTTATCAGGTTTCATCACTCGGACTTAACGATTCTCTTGCAACTCAGCTAAGACCTCCTTCTCCTTATTAGTTAAATTAGACCTATATCTAACATTGGAGAATTCTCTCTGTACTTCCTTCTCAACTATTTTTTTCAAAGTTCTTTAGTTGAGGATGTAGGGGTGGGTTGTAAATGCTTTTACACCTCAATTTACTATCAGATTCATTACTTTTTGATGGAAACATTGACTTTCCTAGTAAATATTCTTAAATCCATTATAGTTTTTGTAATGTTACCTTTCTTTTGAGGTATAAATTTTAAACCTTTAGATATGAGACTAAAATGTTCCTTAACAAGTTTAGCACTACTAAAATTAATTATACTAAACCCTTCACATGTATATTTTTTCTCATTTCCTTCATCAGCACATATTTGACTGGAAAAATGGGAATGGGGTATACTCTCTCTCTCTCTTCAGTACTTCCCCTTCCAGTAAAAATGTTATTGCTGATAATTTGTATTATTTCTTATTCTTTCAAATCTATGCAATTCTGGGTAGTCAGAAAAGTCATGCCCTCACATTAGCTAAGAGACAACACATAGAACACTCACTCCCACCTAAGAGCCTAAAACCTTCTTCCTATGCCCATGCATATAGTAACATTGATGCCAGGCAACTGTCACAAGCTTTACCTCCACATGTACTGGCTGTGTATTGCTTGCATCAGACAGAGTCAGACCTGAACTAAAACAGTTGCAACTACCAAATATACAAGGTAAGTGTTGAACCTGGAGTATATTGTGTAATAATATGAATGACTGGAATATCCTTGTATTTTTTACTTGGTAGTGTAAGCAAGTAAAATGTAGGAGATTTGTACAGAAATCACCTTAACATGTGACAGCAGAGACTTATTTGACTTATATGTGTCCAGTAATAAGTAGTAGGACTCAAGTATCAAGAGTCAGACAGTCATACCTCTCAAAAGTAGTGATGGTCACTGCATAACCCAGTTTAGCACCATATGTTTGTACTGGAAAATCATTAACGAGAGACGTTAGAAAGTAATGATACACATTGCAGTTTCAGACTTCACAACCCTCACAAGATCCTTCACAACAAAGTTGGGAATATGTTGATGGTATCGACTGTCTAATTTTCTAACACCAATCAATACAAGTCAAAGATACAATTACAACATCACAAATGTAGATGTTCTAAGCACCAAGTCAGCTATGCACCCTGAGCATCAGACACAAAGCTTATGTATCCCTGAATTAAAAAGATGCAAAACAGGGATATGCCTCAGTTATTATCACTTGCACAGGGTGCTGGTGGAAGGGGGGCAGGAATTCCAGCTAGCCTGACTTTAAAGGTTGGCAAGTGTGTGTGTGTGAGTAAGAAAGAGAAGCAGGCAGACATTTGGATAAAGCAACAAATGGCCAGTGAGACAAAATGACTTTTAAGCTGCATGGTTGAACTATGTAACTGTTTTGTGTGTGTGTGTCTGTAGAAGTCCTCCAGGTAAATTGATGTGTAAGTGTCCGCATGAACACAGCCAAGCTGTAAGCTAGCTCTACATCTTGGTATGTCAGACAGGTGTGAGCCATGCATGGTAGAAGTGGAAGTTCATTGTTGTCATCCTCGACCATGAGAACTGTCTCTCTCAAGAGTTGCCCTGGCATGTCCACACCCACGGTCAGATGCACTGCTGTTACCTGAATGTGACTGATGTCTGCTAAATGAGCTTCCCTCATAAGTATGCCCAGGACCATGACCCCACGGCCTGCCATGTCTGGGTGTGGACAGTTTACCAACTGAAGGAGGAGTGCAAGTACTGCCATTATGGGAGCAAAACTGGGCAAGACCGCATTGATTAACACAGATGATGTCTGACTTACTCCCATGAGGATGCCATCCCCCTCCCTGCAGACATTCCAGCACAGACACCACTCATTCCAAACTGTCTTTCATCCAATCCATTGAATCGACAACATGGTGGAGGCAGTTACACATGTCAGCCTATGGCACATCTACAACCCAAAGCATTTCTCTGAAGCACCTATGGAAACATTCCTGTGCCTCCATGATGGCCCTAAACATCCACTTGGTAGCATGGAAAAGACACCTGAATCAGCTGGAGGATGGACAGCAGCCTTCTCTGTGCACTCCTAACAACCATCCTGCATGGCACTTCATCCACCCTTTAGCTGCAAGCAGAGGTAACAGGTACTGATGCCACTTACCACACTTCCCTGATCAATTTTTGAACTCTCTACCTATCCAATATCTGTAGGCTTACTGAAACTGATACACGTAGTGTCAGATTCAACCTCTGCACCCACTGACTGTGCCTCTGTTTGGCGACCATCATCATCAGAGTCTGCAGATACTCTGACATCAGGTGGTAGAAGTCCCGCACTTCTACTGTCAGGATCACCTGTGATAATAAGCAAAAAACACAAGAAAAAATATATACCTAAACTACTAAACTCCAATATATGTTAACAAAATAACAGTGCCGCCACTGTTAGACAGTACAGCAATACACACAACAGACATGACATCAACATCTGGCCCCTTGGAATTGATAATTAACTGTAGGCTCCAAACAGGCTTCATGCCTTACGAATAGAGAACAGCAACAGCCATCCCTCTGTACAAAGGCGGGCCATCTACAGACCTTGGAAACTACAGACCCACAAGTCTCACTAGTCTCATATGCAAATTCATGTAAAGAATTATCATGGAAATGATCAATAATTTCATAGAAGACCTCCAGGCACTGCACCTAACTCAATTTGTTTTCATCAAGGGCAGGTCATGCCTACTCAACCTGGTCGACTTCTTTGAAAAGGTCTCTGAAGCAATGTAAGAGGGCAAAATGGTTCACACTGCCAACCTTGCCTTGGCCAAGACATTTGACACAATACCCCATTCAGGCATTGTAGACAAACTCAAGAGGTTAGGTATGAACCCTTATGTCACCCAACCCCGGTAAATTAGAATTGGGGAGTCCACCTCTACAAAGAGACCAGTCACAATCCGAGTCCCTCAGGGATTGGTCCTGGCACTGCTCCTATTTTGGCTGACTAAATATTCAGATGATTGCAAATTAGGAGCAGTCATAGAATCTCCCACCAACCCAAATGTTCTCTAGGAAGGGCTGACACAGACAAATAACTGGTGTCAGGTCCATGGACTAAAACTAAATGCCAGTAAATACATAATTGTATCCTTTGCAAAGTCATCCACTCCTGGTATCTATCACATTGACAACATACCCCTAAGAGTTGACCCAGTAATCAGGGACCTTGGGGCACACATAGACCCACAGACAGTAATCTAGCCTTTGACCATTTTGTGTCTACAGTAGTGAGGAAATCATTCTATGTTGTGTAACTTATAAATAAAGGTATGGCATCTAGGTCCAAGGAAGTCATTGTTCCACTTTATTCAGCATTCGTCAGACCTCTGAATGAGTACAGTGCCCCCTTTGGTATTTACCTAACCAGGTATATCCAACAAGTAGAACATCCACAGACATTCCTCACTAAAAGAATACAGGGTGTAAGTAACATGTCCTATGTAGACCACCTCAAAACCCTGTCCCTGTATCCTACAGGCTGTTGGGAGGAGCTCTATAACTCGCATACAGGGCATTGTCAGAGTACACCCTGATGGACCTCCTGCATATCCACAAAACAAACAGCACCAGAATTACTTATTCTAAAAACGTAAACCTTGCATGTCATATAAATATGACTTGCTGAAGAGACAGGTATTATCCTAAGGACTACCCCATCTCTGGAACAAGCTCCTCATCCATGTGAAGTAGAATTCCTCCCCAACCCAATTCAAGTGCACCCTTGACAATTGTATGTGGGATATGAACTTCATCACTGGTTTGGTACCTATGTTCAGAGGTTCATAGGAAATTACTAGGCTAACAGCTTAAGGGTCTTTACAGGCCTAGCCAGTATAACCCAGTTTTACCCAGCATATATGGCCCCTAAGAGGATGGCATGGATCTGTGCTATGCTTTGAGAAACTAACAGATTGTTCCTGTCCATAACAGAAATAGCACTACTATCTCTCACCTCTGAGTCTACTCTTAGGGGTGTACTGTTGATGTAGTAATTTGCAGGGGGGTATTTGACATCCCAAAGTGTAATGCATTTATTTTTCACATTTAGTTTTAGGTAATGGTTCTGGTACCAATAATTTGAGATGGACCCTCCTGAAGAATATTTACGTCACTAGAGGATTCATTGATTGCCCTCAGCTTGCATTTGTTGGCATACTTTGTTATCCAGAGGTCTTCCACATTAGCCTTTACTTGAGAGTAATATATTCCGAAGAGGAGTGGCCCCAGCACTGAGCCCTATTTGCACCACCAGTAACTAGCATCTTGATGGATCTGGACTCACCCATTTTTAACCACATCTGTCCTGTCCATGAACCAGTTGGCTATACATTTGTCAGTGTAGGAATTTATGCCCAGTTGTGTGAGTTTATTTGTAATACCCGAGTGGGGAAATATTTCAAATGTCTTGGCCAGGTCGAGGTAGGAGGTATGTACTGTTTTACCCTCATCTATGACCTTAGTGACTTTCTCAAAGAAATCCACCTGATTCTGTAGTCATGACTTGCCCTTGACAAAGTTGAATTGGGTCAGGTCCAGTGTTTGGAGGTTTCATATGTCATTATTTATCAGGTCCATAATTATTCTTTCCATGGATTTACACATAACAGTCGTCAAATTTATGGGTCTGTGATTTCCCAGGTCAGTAGATGGTCCCATTTTTATGCAGATGGATGATGGTTGCTGTCCTCCACTCTATCAGGACAAAGCCAGTCCAGAGGCTGTGGTTAAACAGAGATCCTAATGGGTCTGATAAGTCCTAATTTAAGCTGTTTAAGAGGCAAGATGGTATGTCACCAGGCCCCAATGAAGCCATGTTTTTAGCTTTAGAGAATGCAGTGGCAACTTGTTCTTTGGTAATAATTGGTAGTGCAGCGGTGGAGGGCATTTCTTGGGAGGAGTACTTGGGGTGATGAGGAGGTGAAATTTGAGCTGAATTTATTGGCCAGCAGATTTGCTATATCTTCTGGCTGAGTGTAGGTGATCTGAACCAAAAACAGAAAAACAAATAAACTAATAAATCCAAACGGCAGCCCACAGAGACTCTGACTTAAAATTCCAAACAAACCACTACTAGTAAACCAAAAATAAAAATAGAAAACAGTAATAAAAAAAACATAATATCAAATGATTTAATTTTTAATCCAACTAATTACACACATTGTTGTGTGCTGCCCTTGAGATTGCGGACATAACTGAAAAATGTCTCATGATTATCTTTAACTTTGGATGCTGTTTTTACCTCAAAGTCTGCTTTCAGAGACTTGACTACTTCCCTGATTCCACTGCTTAGACTAATGGGGGGATGTTTTGCTCTGTTGTGCATATTCCATCTTACTTCTCAACAGAATTTTCTTTCTTTTGTTATACAACCTATTAACAGCAGGGATCCATGGAGTGGCTTGTTTTTGCAGTTTGGCATGGGTTTATTTCAGTCTAGTACTGTTGTTTCTATGCAATTGTTTATATGTTCATACAGGTCTCTTGTGTATGCTTCCCAATTACTGAAGGGGTAGTTAAAATCACCCATGTGTGTGGTATTAGGCTGGATGGTGAGTGATTCTAGTAACTTCAGGTATGATGTATGGGTTTCCTGATTTATGGTGGGGGACCTGTAGCTTGAAAGAATATGGTAAAGGATTTTTCCCATGTTTAGTTGGGCATGGAGTAGCTCAAGCATGTCATATTGTTTGACGAGCCCTGAGGTGTGCTTATCCTTTATGTAGATAGATACACCTCCACGTTTTGCTTTTTCATGTTCAGTGGATGGTTGGAATATCTAAAAGGCATTAGAGCCTTGCACTGCCAGAGTGCGTTCCATGGCTTTGAACCATGTTTCAGTTACGTCACCATTATCCAGGCTGAAGAGTGCTTCCAGGGAGTGCATTTTCTTGGTAGGACTCATAGCATTGAACAGTAATACTTAAGCTAGTCTTGAGTAGCTTTTGTTCTTTTGGAAGTTTTTTTCTTTTAGGCAGTGTGTAAAAAAGGCACTATAGGGGTGAATAATGTTTTGGCCAATATCTGAAAGCCTAGTAGTGACAGGTGAAGACCATCCTTGGAAAATCAGCATGGCCCGTCAACTATGTCCTCCTAGGCTGACAAGTATAGGACCCCTTTGGAATGATACTGGTAGCAAAAGCAATTGTTAAAGTCAATCATTTTCTTCTAGTACATTGGCATGATCCTTGGAGATGGTAGAATGCTGATCAATTATAGTGTCATACCTGCTGGTGACATATATTTTGAGAGGTCAATCATGTCTGTCTTCATATAGACTAAAGAGGTATGTCTCAGGTCAGTCATGTCCACGTGGACTATGACTGAGTCATACTGGTACTTAGGGGTGAGTGACCTGAGATCTTGCATGACCTGGTGAATCTTAGCCCCTGACTGGCAACTAAATGTAACCTTCCCCTTGTCCAGCCTGGTAAGAGGGGCATTAGTTTTTCTCACAATGGAGTCTCCTATGACCAGAATATTGGTCATGGAGTATTTTGTCTTATGGGATTGGTTGTTGAGACACAATGAGTTGTGGCTTTATGTATTGTGATAGGAGTTGTCTTGTTTGTATGCATGCAGAGTTCCTGAGGACTGTGCCTGAGAGGCCTTTGAGGTTTGAATAAGTTACATGCGAGCAACTCTGCATATGTGGATCTATGTGTGGTCCTTTATGGGTGCAATGAGTGATGTGTGTAAGTTACTGACAACCTGTCTGTTGTTTTTTTCTGTCTGTATGCAAGAGTGTAGTCTCCAGTGTCAGTGTGTAACTACATCTCTCTCACATACTGTATTTGTCTGTTCAAGAATTAAGTGGTTGTCAGTGTGCATAAGGCAATTGTTACACTGCCTCAGGATGACCATGTCCACCAAGCCAGATGCAGAGATAGCAGAAAAGTGCCCATCCATGGCTACAGGTCCTAATGTGTAGTTGCAAGCGGTAGGAGTGGAGGGTGTTTATAACCAGATGATGGAAGGGTGCTTACTTGGTGTAATCTGCTGCTAAACTTACCAGAGATGCTGCCCACTGCAAAGACCAGATGTTCTTTGAGCAGCAATAGTCCTGGATGCTATGATAAGGTAAGGTAGACCTAAATAGTCCAAACTAAATGCATAAATGCTGCTTACTGCACAAACTAGTTGCCCCATGAATAAAGCAGGACTGAGGTTAAGTTCTGAGTTTGTTCCCATAGGGAAATTTCAACTGCTGATGATGGCATGTATACAAGTCACCAGTAACAACCGATGTATGAAGAGCAGCTTCTTGCAAATGCGAGGCTTATATAAGATCAGAAAAAGCAAGCTTTATGTGAACTATGCCCTAAGCCCAATCAGGTAAAAACACAATGAACTTTCCATCATCAACTACTAGCTCATGTAGGTGAAATTAGCCCTCTCCTGCCACAAAAGTGCAGACTTTGACCCTGTTAATTTCAATTGACTGGTCTGATACCCAGCTGTTAAGGAACCTCAAACAGATGCCTAACACAAAATAAGAAACACTAGCTGCATCCATCATCATCAATACATTGGTATTTCAGTGTAGAAAAGCAGCCCTTATAGCAGTTTGAAAATGCAACTTTAAACTGTAAAGTAGGCCAAAGAAAACAACAAATAGCACAGTAAACTTTCACATATATCTCCCCCTGCTATCGCTAGAGAACAGGTCCTTAATGCTCTCTCTAAGGCCAAAAACACTACATCAATGGGCCCAGACAATATCTCATGATGCCTTCTAAATAGCATAAAACATGACCTATTAGGCCCTCTGGAATTCCTATTTAATTTTATCCTCCAAACAGGCATTGTGCCTCATGAATGGAGAACAGCAACAGTCATCCCTCTGCACAAAAGTGGGACATCTATAGACTCTGGAAACTTCAGACCCATAAGTCTCACTAGTCTTGTATGTAAAGACATGGAAAGAATTATCATGGAAATGATCAATAGTGATATAGCAAACATCCAGACACTGGACCCAACCCAGTTTGCTTTCATCAAGGGCCGCTCATGCTTATTCAACCTGGTGGACTTCTTTAAGAATGTCACCAAAGCACTGGATGAGGGCAAAATGGTTCACACTGCCTACCTTGACCTGGTCAAGGCATTTGCCAAAATATGCCATTCCAGCATTGTTGACAAACTCAAGAAGTTAGGTACAAACCCATATGTCACCTGGTGGATAGCCAACTGTCTCACAGACAGGACCCAAGTTAGAATTGTGGAGTCCACCTCTACAAAGAAGCCTTTCACAAGTGGAGTCCCTCAGGGACCAGTCCTTGGATCTCTCCGTTTTGGCTTTTACTTCACTGAAGTCAAGGCCAATGTCAGTGGTCTCTGGCTAACTAAATTTGCAGATGATTGCAAATTAGGAGCTGTCATTGAATCTCACACTGACACAAATGTTCTCCAGGAAGGGCTGACACAGACAAACAACTGGTGTCAGAGCCATGGACTAAAACTAAATGAGAAGAAATGCATAATAGTATCCTTCAAGAAGTCATCCATCCTTGGTAACTATCATATTGAGAACACACCCTTTACAGTTGATCCAGTAGTCAGGGACTTAGGGACACACATAGACAGTAATCTAGCCTTTGACAATCATGTGTATACAGTAGTGAGGAAATCATTCTATGTTGCGCAACTTATAAACAAAGGTATGGCATCTAAGTCCAAGGAAGTCATTGTTCCACTGTATTTGCCATTCATCAGACCTATCATTGAGTATAATGCCCCTTTTGGTGTGTACTTAACCAGGCATATCCAACAACTGGAACGTCCACAGAAGTTCCTCACTAAAAGAATAAAGGGAGCAAGTAAATGTCCTATACAGACAGTCTCAAGGTCATATCCCTGTATTCTGTCTTCTACAAGCTTTTGAGGGGGAGATATGTGCCTGGCATATAGGTCATTGTCAGACCCCACTCTGATGGACCTCCTGCATAGCCACAAAAAAAGAAAAAAAAAACAGCACAAGAGTTACCCATTCTAAAGTCTTAAACCTTGCCTGTTATATAATTAGGACCTGCTGGAGAAACAGGTATGTATCTCAGAGACTATCCCATCTCCGGAACAGGCTCCCCATCCATATGAAGCAGAATTAACCCATTTCAAGTCAAATTTGAACAAATGGAGTAGGAACAAGAAATGTATCCCTTTTTTGACACATATGTACAGACTCTGGGAACTATCAGCCCATTAACCTGATGAGTATGATATGCAAAGCTATGGAACACATCATCATGGCCCTAATAAACAAGGATATATGGAATCGCCAAACTCTATATCCCACACAGTTTGGTTTTGTGAAGGTGTTAGAAAAATGTGTATTTGAATACATGAGAAATGCTAGTTTAAAAGCAAAATAGTATATAATGCATTTATTCTATTAATCATATAATAGTAAAATTAATTTATGTCTAAATGTGAAGTAGTTTTGAAACTGCAGTGTGGCTTTAAGCAAAAGCTGATCTCTGACCCTGACAGAATGCTAGCTTAGCAAGTTTTAATGTTTATGCTTTTCACAAGTGATTATTTGCTGGGTCAGGAAATTAAATGTGTGAAATAATGAAATCTTCTGCTCTTTCCTGTTGGAATGATCTGGCCTTGTATATGTGTTACTTAGATAGCACGCAGCTGTGTGAGGAAGTGTAACAGAGAACAAAGACATGCATTAAAAGACTGAAGCTGCTATTGTATTCAAACTGATATGAAACCTTGAATAAGTAACTTTACAGAAAGACATTATGACTGACCAGCTGGATAACAAGGCCGTATTGTATCTAGAGGAAAAGTTTTTTAAAATATACAGCATCAGCAAGACTTAATGAATGAAGAATTGTAAGCTAAAGTGATATAGATGCCCTGTGACATATTACGTCAGTAAGGTGGGCATAGCTTGAATGTTAAACCTATATAAAATTGTGTGCTTCCTGTTTCATGTCAGACAGAATTCTGTACTTGTATGGTTTTTTGCCTCCTGGTGTACACTAGTAAACTTTTGAATCTGAACTTCCTGTGTATTGAATTCTTAATTTTATTTAACAGTTTGGTCCTTCGCAAGACGGAATTCCCTTGGTAAGCCGCAGATCAGAGCGTACCGGTGGTCGAATACTACGCAGGAGAAGTTACCGAAATGGTTCTTCTTGAGTGAAAAGACCTCCGACTGAATTGTCGTGTGTAAAGAGGCTGGCCACTTTCTGATCTGTGGCCAGAAAGCGGAACCTGAACGATTTTCAATACCGGAGGCTCAGGTAGGAAGAATTTGCCTTTTTTCTGTTTTAGATCAGGGACTAGGTTACAGTATATTGTTGTCAAGATTTGTTTTGCAGATCAGGGACAAAAGGAAGTACTGTATATTTGGTCATAGATCAGGGTAACAGAATAAGGTAGGCAGTTATTCTAGATAAATTGTAAACAGGAACTAAGAACTTGATATCACGTGATAAAAAAGGGTTACGTAACATTTTCTTTGACATGGGTAATCAGTGCACTAAAACCTCGCGAGATCCGCCCCTAACCAAAGACGCAAAATACATGCAATTACAGCGTTCTGATAACGTTAGGTATTATACGAGATGGGTTAACAAATATGAATTTGATGGTAAACTAGATAAAACTTCACTAGTTAAACTCCTTAAACAGCTTAAATTTGATGCAGGAGGTCAGGCAAAAAAGCAACGCCAACTAGGCATTCCTCAAGCGCACAGGTGGATTGAGGAAGCAAATCGTAGAGAACAGAAGCTTAAAAATTCAAAAACATTATTTTTAGACAAAGAGGATAATTACTTGGTAATAGCGACAGCCCCTCCTCCTCCTCCCTTACCCCCTCCCTTACCCTTTTCAGGATATGAAGCGAGTGGACAGGCTGGTCTGCCTCCACGTTAGCCTGAAGTTTCAGC
Organism: Protopterus annectens; assembly: GCF_019279795.1. Taxonomy (NCBI): domain Eukaryota; kingdom Metazoa; phylum Chordata; order Ceratodontiformes; family Protopteridae; genus Protopterus; species Protopterus annectens. The sequence goes on along the minus strand of NC_056743.1, from coordinate 1,724,557,893 downwards.
AAGATCACAACCATTTGTTAGAGATCCTATTGAGACTAGGTCCCGAACACGTAAAACACATAGGGACACAGAATCATACCAAATAGAGAGAAATCTACAGGATGAGAGTGAGGAAGAAATATGCCCACTTATAGAAGTTCCAAATCCTCAGGCAGGACAGGAAGGGCAGGATCCAACACTCTTAGTATATAGACCATGGACACCGGAAGACATCCGGAAGGCTACTAAGGGAATCCCCCATCCGAAAGTTAATTTTACAAAATTTTTAGAAAATTTACAAGGCATGAGGTTAAGTTACCACTTGAATGGGGAAGAAGTAGAAAAAGTAGTAAGACAAATTATAGGTCCAGATTGGCACATGATTTGTGGCGCCTGGAATCCTCGTAATGCAGAACTCAGACCACTCCCACATAGTAACACAGAGTTAGACAACAGAGTGAAAGGTCTGACAGACCAAATCTCTGAGAAATGGAAACCCAGAGCAGACTGGACTTGCATTAATCAATGCATACAACAGGAAAATGAGACAATAGATGGATATTATGCTAGATTATTAGAATGTTTTAATAATCATAGCGGTATGTCGGTTCCTGAGAACCAAACAAATGATTCCCCGTATGAACAACAATTAAAAAATGCATTTTTGAAAGGTTGCATTGCACCTATTAGTAGCTTCATTATGAAGCATATGATAGATCATCAAACAGGGAGGCTACAAGCCTTACTCGAATACGCTAGACATGCTGAGAGACATTTTAATAGTAAAAAGAAAAAGAAGGCGCAAGTCTTCACTGCTGAAGACGGAGCTGAAGTATTTGTATTACAGTCAGGTAAAAAGGGCAAGGAGAATGCCCAGGGAAACAAACAGTCTGACAAACGATCAGAAGATTTTGAAGAGAGGAAAAAGAGAGGTGAATGCTTCAAGTGCGGGGAAAAAAGGACATCTAGCAAGGGATTGTAGGCAAAACAAAAAGGTAATTACAGAAGATAAAGGCGATGAGGACTGACTATGATAGTGAGGATACATCAAGTGAAAGTCAGAAATCATCAGGAAAAGTTAATAAACAGAAAACAAATGTAAATGTTATAGAAGGAGTAGAGGAAGTGCAAGTAGATATGGAGGATGAAGAAGGTGAAATTTTGGACTTAGCATTATTGAGCTTAGAGCTCTACTTAGCGGATACGAAACTGGAAGTTACACTTCTGGTGAAGGGAAGGGAAGTCAAATTCCTATGTGACTCAGGAGCATCACGGACTTTGATACACCCCTCCAAGTTACCAGAACATTCCGAATCACCTGATTATATACTGGTAAAAGCTGCAAATGCTCAGCTATACAGGGAACCACTTTCCCATGATATAGCAATAACTGACCCTGTTTCAGGTATGACCCAGAAAAGTAAAATAGTTGTTTCTGCAGAGTGTCCAGTAAACTTACTGGGCAGGGACGTTATGCAGATATTTGGCATAGCAGTAGTTCCAACTGTACAAGGTATGGAGGCTCAGAGACAAATGGATACCTTTGTAATGTGACCGGAGGGTGAAACTTTTTACTGGTACAGCCAGGACCTAGTCACGACTGGTCCAGGGGCAGTAACCGAGGAACTGATGAACGTAGCCATCAGTAAAGCCCCCCCTTGACACTGATCGACAGCATTTGTTACACTGTACTCTATACCACTGTACTACACCAGGACCTGATAGAGAATATGAGCAAGAATTGTTTAAAAATCGTGCAACTAGATTGGTTTTGCATACTTTGTACTGGGATACTAAGGGGAACAGTGTAGTTAGCTGTTCATTACCTCAAGAATTCCTTGCATTGTATAAATCAAATCGGTTGCCACATGTCAGCTTGACAAAGAATAAAAGTGTTAAATGGGCAGATTTAGGAGACAAAGTAACAAGATGGGAGAAACAGACTGATTTAGAACTGTCAGAACAAGGGATACAAAAACAAAAACTGAATTGGTTGACACAGACACATCCAGCTGTACACTTGCAATCTAGCGAGGACAGCTGATTAGCATTTTTATTAGAAGAAGAAGAAAAGGCCTTATGTGAAATTCCAACAACTCTTTGGTCAACAGACAAGTCAGATGTAGGTCTTATTCGAACAGCAGGACCAGTTACAATTACCCCAAAGTCAGCTTTTAGACCACAGAAAAGACAATACCCTTTGAGAAAGGATGCAGAAATAGGAATTAAGCCTATAATAGCAGCATTACTCAAAGAAGGAGTACTGGTAGAATCTCCTGATTCACCATGTAATACACCCCTATTTCCTGTTAAAAAAGCAAACGGGGAATGGCGGATGGTACAAGATTTAAAAGCTGTAAATAGTGCAGTAATATCTAGAGCATCCATGGTGCCAGACCCACATACTTTGTTAAATGATTTAGAACCACAACAGAAGTATTTCTCTGTGGTAGATATTAGCAATGCTTTATTTTCAATACCTATACATCCTGATAGTCAATATTGGCTTGCATTTACATTTCAGGGTAAAAGGTATACGTATACTCGACTACCACAGGGATATTGTGAGAGCCCAACAATATTTGCACAAGAAATAGCTAGCAACCTGGTAGGGTTTACCCCACCGGGTGGTAGTCAAATTCTACTTTATGTAGATGACATCTTGCTAGCAGCCCCCACCCAGCAACAGTGCAGGGAGGATACTGTAGCATTATTGAAATTTTTAGCAACACAAGGACACAAAGTAAACAAAAGTAAGTTACAACTTTGGAGAAAACAAGTTAGATACTTGGGATATGTAATATCCAATGAAGGTAGAATACTAGATGAGGAAAGAAAACAGCAATTTTGCAAGCACCCAAACCAACAACTAAGAAAGAAATTATGTCTTTCTTAGGTACAACTAATTTTTGTCGGAGCTGGATATCAAATTATGCTTTGGAATCTGCTCCACTGACTGACTTGATATATAAGACACCAATGGCAGCACAAGACATTTTACAATGGACAACCAAAGCAGAAACGGCTTTCTGCAGGTTGAAGCAGTTGATAGCTTCTTTATTAGTTTTAGGACTTCCAAATTATCACAAACGGTTCTTTCAGACCGTAGATTGTAAGCAAGGGTATATGACGTCAGTATTGACGCAACAACATGGGGACAAGCAATGCCCCATAGCCTACTATTCATCACAGTTAGACCCAGTGGCGCGATCTTTGCCTCACTGTGTACAAGCAGTAGTTGCAGCCGCAATGGCAGTACAGGCTTCGGCCTCAGTGGTGTTATTCCACCCTCTCACATTAAGAGTGCCTCATGCAGTTGTAATAATTTTACTGCAAGAGAAAGTGGCATACCTTTCTCCTGCTAGACATCTTTCATGTATGACTATACTGCTGAGCCAACCTCATATGACAATTGAATGATGTACGACATTGAATCCATCAACATTACTTCCAACTCCTGCAGAGGGCACACCACACAGCTGCCTGCAGGAAATTGAACAGTTAGCTTTACCTAGACAAGATCTTACAGATATGCCCTTGGATAATGCCGAGGTGACATATTACGTGGACGGCTCATGCAGAAGGGGTCCTACAGGGAAGAATCTGGTGGGGTATGCAGTAGTTACAGACAATGAAATTTTAGAAGCTCAGTCCTTACCACACAACTTATCTGCACAAGCAGCGGAATTGATAGCTTTGACAAGGGCATGTACTTTAGCAAAAAATAAAAGTGTGAACATATATACTGATAGTCAGTATGCTTTTTCTACAGTACATGTATTTGCACAACAATGGAAAAATAGAGGAATGATAACATCTAGTGGAAAACCTATTAATCATGTGCAATTTATTTTGGAGTTATTAGAATCTATTCAGTTACATACCAAAGTAGCTATTTGTAAATGTGTAGCTCATACAAAACAGCAGGATAAGATTTTGAAAGGCAATGCACGAGCTGATGCAGCTGCAAAGCAAGCAGCCTCAGACTCAGAAACTTTACTTTTAAATGAGGAATTACAACCCTCTGAGATTTTAGATTTAGACATGTTAAAAACAATGCAGATGCTTACTACAAAAGCAGAAAAACAAAAATGGGTAAAACGAGGTGCAATTCTTGAGAATGGACTGTACATTTCCAAAGAAAGAAAACCAATATTGCCGTCTAATTTATTTAGATATGCAGCTTTGTTGAGCCATGGGCAGTGCCATGTCTCAACAGGGGGGATGGTGCAATTAGTGAATTGAATATTCCAAACAAATGGATACACAAATTACACAAAAAAATGTTGTGCAGCTTGTCATACTTGTAACAAGCACCATGCACAAGGGGCATTTAAAACCAAGCAAGGAAGTTTTCCTATACCACCATACCCGTTCCATACTATTTGTATGGATTTCATAGAATTGAATAAATGTGAAGGGAAAAAGTTTTGTTTAGTTATTGTAGACATGTTTTCTAAATGGGTAGAAGCTTTTCCAACCAAAAACCCGGATGCAGCAACAGTGGCAAAAGCCCTGATAAAAGAAGTAATCCCTAGATTTGGCATTCCGGAAAAGATTTATAGTGACAATGGCACACATTTTGTGAATCAAACGATTCACCAGCTTGGGAGATTTTTTGGCATCTCCTTGAAGAACCATTGTGCTTACCACCCACAGTCAGCAGGACTGGTGGAAAGGTACAATGGTATCCTAAAGAATAAACTTAGGAAGCTAGTGGAGGAGACCCAAAAGAATTGGATATACTGTCTGCCTTTGGCACTGCTGAGTATGAGAATGGTTCCAAATGTAAAGGGTTTGACTCCCTTTGAAATGGTTTTTGGGAGAGCATATTATGTGCCTCAGTGGAAAGCTCTCATGCCTGCAGAGCAAGAGGCTGACAGTTCATTAGCTAGTTATATGAGGAAACTGTTAACAAATATATCTGTTTTGCAGTTTAACTCTCTTTCAGATAAGGAACAGACCAGACCGGTGGAAGCAGTCTTGGTTCCTGGGACATAACGTTTGGGTGAAAGTGACGAAAAGGAAGAATTGGGCGAGTCCAAAGTGGGACGGACCGTACCAGGTTCTGTTGGCAACGCCTACTGCAGTTAGAGTGGCTGAGAGGATGTCCTGGGTTCATTTGATGCATTGTAAACCGGTAAAGAACTTTCAACTTGATAAAAACTTTGTGACTGATACACAACCAGACCGAGATGGCCAAAAACAAAATGAATAGAAGTTTAGATCAACCCCAGAGATGTTGCATAATCATTTTGTTGTGTGTACATTTATTAACTGTAATTGTGACAATTTTCCTCTTGCTGTGGTTTATCCTACACACAACCACACAAGTGAAAGTGGGAAGGCATGATGAAACGTCTATAGACTGGCATCCAAATTTTAACACATACCTAGCCATGAAACGTGTGTATGCAGAGACTATGAACATTTCAAATTGCTGGGTTTGTACAGCTATACCAACAGCATATGGAGGACTGATAATGTCCGCTGTCCCTTTGGGGATAAATGAGACTTGGGAGAATTTACTTTTCGACACAGGAACTGTGAGATCACAGGACAAAATAGCTTTATTTTTACCTGTCACACAAAAAGGAGCTGTATGTTTCTACAAAAATTACACTCTCCAGGTGGGCTGGAGCAATTGTAATATAACCATATCTTACCGATGTTATATTAAGAATAGTAATGGCAATACTTTTTGCAATACTAATTATGACTCGTATTAACGGTGGTGCAGTGGTTAGCATTGCCGCCTCACAGCAAGAAGTTCTCCGGTTCAATCCTTGGCTGGGGTGCCTTCTGTGCGGAGTCTGCATGTCCTCCCTGTGGTCATGTGGGTTTCCTCTGGGTGCTCTGGTTTCCTCCCACATCCCAAAGACATGCTGTAGGTGAATTGGACACTCTAAATTGGCCCTAGGTGTAAGTGTGTGCATGTGTGTGCCTTCTGTGGAAGGTTGGGTGCCGGGCTGGCAACTTGACACTGTAAAACTCCACTGCCAATCATGAGCGGACAGGTGATCCGCTGTGGTGACCCCTAACCGGGATAAGCCGAAAGAAGAAGATTTAAACTCATTGAAAACAACTATGAGTGACATTCAAAGAAATCCAGTTTTGTTTAAACAATTGTCAGTTATAGATCAGAAAATGTTTCATGCAGGGCTGATGTGTATTAGTACTAAAGTAGAAAACTGTTATTTTATTTGTGGGAAAAAAGCATATAAATGGTTACCTGAGAATTGGTCCGGCAGTTGTTTTTTGGGTTACTTGGTTCCGGCAATAAGACATACTGCAGAATTGCCTTTGGGTAAGATATGAAATGTAAAAGAAACAGCTCGAAAATCTGAAGGTCCAGTTAAGAAACCTGTGAATCCAGTTGGGAAGATCGAAGCTGGTTGGAAAGACCATAATTCAGTAAAAGACAAAAGCGAATTGACTCATATGGACTTGAGTGACAGTGTTATATCCTGGGCAGGAATATTACCAGCCTATGGAGCAGTCAAATCAATCTGGGAGCTGAGAAAGTTGTCGAAACTTCTCGAAGTAATGAGTAATGCAACTTTTTCCGCCCTAGAATTGGTGACTGATGAAGTGAATGCAATGAGAACTGTTGTGCTACAAAATCGAATGGCTCTTGACTTCACCCTAGCGGCGAGAGGTGGTATGTGCGTGCTTATCAAAGAAGAATGCTGTGCTTTTATTCCTGACAATCAACATGAGATAAATAACCACCTAGAGGTAATTCAGCAAGTATCAGCCATGACTGAACCAGGCCCAAACCCACTGACGGACTTTTTCCAGAATCTATTTGGGGGGTGGGGTTCCATCCTAATGAATATTCTGATTGCCATTTGTGTGGGTATACTCCTAATAGGAACATGTGTTTGCTGTGGAATTCCCTGCATGAAAAAATTAATCAAAGAATTTGTTGATGTATCTGTTACTGAAACTTTCTACCAAGATATTGAAATTGAAAGATTGATTTCAGATGACGCTTTTTCTGAAGTATAGATTGAATGACTCACCTAGCTGAAAATCCTGAGTGGAAAATGCTAGGAGATGAAATGACACTATGCATACTTCAAAATAGAATAAAAAGTATTAATAGGGGGGGAAATCTTAGAAAAATGTGTATTTGAATACATGAGAAATGCTAGTTTAAAAGCAAAGTAGTATATAATGCATTTTATTCTATTAATCATATAATAGTAAAATTAATTCATGTCTAAATGTGAAGTAGTTTTGAAACTGCAGTGTGGCTTGAAGCAAAACCTGATCTCTGACCCTGACAGAATGCTAGCTTAGCAAGTTTTAATGTTTATGCCTTTCACAAGTGATTATCTGCTGGGTCACGAAATTAAATGTGTGAAATAATGAAATATTCTGCTCTTTCCTGTTGGAATGATCTGGCCTTGTATATGTGTTACTTAGATAGCACACAGCTGTGTGAGGAAGTGTAACAAGAGAACAAAGGCATGCATTAAAAGACTGAAGCTGCTATTGTATTCGAACTGATATGAAACCTTGAATAAGTAACTTTACAGAAAGACATTATGACTGACCAGCTGGATAGCAAGGCCGTATTGTATCTAGAGGAAAAGTTTTTTAAAATATACAGCATCAGCAAGACTTAATGAATGAAGAATTGTAAGCTAAAGTGATGTAGATGCCCTGTGACATATCACGTCAGTAAGGTGGGCATAGCTTGAATGTTAAACCTATATAAAATTGGGTGCTTCCTGTATCATGTCAGACAAAATTCTGTACTTGTATGGCTTTTTGCCTCCTGGTGTACACTAGTAAACTTTTGAATCTGAACCTCCTGTGTATTGGATTCTTAATTTTATTTAACAGAAGGGTAGATCATGCCTGCTCAACTTGGTCAACTTCTTTGAGTCAGTCACCAGAGCTGTGGATGAAGGCAAGGTGGTTCATACAGCCTACCTTGATCTGACCAAGGCCTTTGATTGTATTCCCCACTCAGGAATCATAGAAAAACTCACTAAGCTATACATCAACCCCTGTATCACTAGGTGAGTTGCAAACTGGATCATGGGTAGAACCCACAGTGGAAAAGTAACTGACTCCAAGTCAGACTGCTGACCAGTCACAAGTGGAATCCCACATGGTTCGGTCCTTGGTCCTGTCCTGTTTGGTGTCCAGGTTAACATGAAGGGACTTTGGCTGACAAAGTTTGCAGATGATTTCAAGTTGGGAGCTATTATTAACTCCCCAAGTGATGCTAACATCCTACAGAAAGGCCTCACTGAGAACAATAACTGGTGTCAGAACCATGGCCTTAAGCTCAATGCCAAAACCTGTGTCATCATCCCCTTTGGGAAAAGCCCAGTTCCCATGAATTACCACATTGATGGCAGTCCGCTGAACACAGAAGGTGTTATAAAAGATCTGGGAACACAGGTTTACAGCAAATTCTCTTTTGACCACCACATTGCCACTGTGGTTAGAAAGTCCTTCTATGTGGCACATCGCATTACTAAGAGTTTTGCATCCAGGAAGAAAGAGGTCATTGTCTCCCTTTACTCTTCCCTCATAAGGCCAATTATTGAGTACAATGCCCCATTTGACATGTACCTCACTAAACACCTGCAACAACCGGAGAGGCCACAAAAGTACCTCACAAAGAGGATCCTGGGCCTTAAACATTTGTCCTATATGGACAGACTTAAAAAACTCCAACTATTCTCTGTCTCATATCACCTACTTAGATGTGATCTCTGCTTGACTTACAAAGCCATGTCTGACCCAGCTCTGTTAGAAATGCTACATCTAAAGAAATACCAATCCCTCCGAACCACATGCTCCAGAGACTTCAACCTCATTACCACAATCAACAAAACATGCTGGAAGCACAGGTTAATAACCCAGAGACTGCCCATGCTATGGAATAGACTTCCCATACATGTCAAGCAGAGCACCTCACTGGCCCCCTTCAAGAGAAATCTTGATGAGTGGAAGGGAAATAGAAAATTCACCCCAGAGATCACTCCAGTGGCTTTACTCGACAGAGGCACTGGGAACTAAGGTCAGGTGGCAAGATGCCAGGGTAATCTTATGGGCTAGGCTTGTAAAGGCTCCAGGGCCATTAGCCTAGTACACACTTATGAACTTATAAACCTATAATGGACATAGGCAGTCTGTAAATGGTTCACCTCCCGGATCCTGCTTGTAAATGTTTCATCTCCCAAGCCTCGGCTTACACTTATCAAGGGTATCAGAACTTGTCAGAGATTTGGGATGCATAGCTAGGTTTAAAAAGGCCCTTGTGGTCCTTAGCCTAGTAAACACCTATGAACCTATGAAAATAAACAATGTTTCCAGATGTTTGCATCTGTACAGGTTATTAACACATCAAGCAGTTCTGTAGCAAATGTGCCAAATTTATGGCAGCATTGGGAATACAGAAAACTGACCACTGAGCCCTCTGACTAATAAAACGACTACACTTTGAACCCTTTTGTACATTTCCTATCTCAGATAGACCAGGCAGACTCTTACTGCTTGTAGATGAATAATCCCAGTCCTCCTGATGTAACAATACAGTAAAAGAGTGGCAGGAGTGAAATTCTACCACAAACAAACTTAATGTCTAATGGACACAGGCAGCCTGTAAATAGTTCATCTCCTAGACCCTGCTTGTACATGTTTCATCTCCCCAAGGCCCTGCTTACATTTATCAAGGGTAACAGAACTTGTCAAAGATTTGGGATGCACGGCTAGGCTTGAAAAGGCCCTTGTGATTGTTAGCCTAGTAAACACCTATGAACCTCTAAACCTGACATTCATGAGCATAAATGATTTATTTGAACTTTTTTCATGTCTGTTAGGTTAAGGTACTTGGTGGCAGGAGATGCCCATGGTGACTGAACAAATTTGTTTTTTTTTTTCCAATAATTTTTATTTTTATTTTTACATTAATAAATGTCACAAATAAAAACTATCTTACAACATGACTGTATATATATTTTATACATTGATGTCAAATACCACAGGATGTAGGTCGTACAACATATCTATTTACACTATGTACATAGATGCTTTCACTGTTAGTTCCACAGTTATATAGACAGTATATACATTCGTAATATCCAAGTTATTATTTAATATCTGAACTTGTATGTATTCTTTGGTTCCATTATAGCTTGAATGTCTAACCCATGGCCCACGACCCTTAAGTTGAAATTTTACTTTTTTTCTGTGTGTTTTTATGTCTGCATCCTTCAGCTGTTATGCGCATGTGCCACATTACTTTTTTCCCATTTTTTTTATGCCAGCATCTTTCAGCTGGTGTGCACATGCGCCAAAGCACTGTCCTGTCATTTTGTGTCGGTAGATTCATTCGTGGTACACAGCTGAAGGAAGAGGATTGAGGATTGAGGTCGCGGCGAAGAAAGAATTGAGAGCGAGGGGGATTTATTACTGACTACACTACACATCTCCTGCAGTAACAGGTAAGTCATTAGAATCAGGAAAGCGAACTGTTGTAATATAACTGGGGGGATGTAATGACAGAATGCTCATCAGAAGAGCCACAGCATGTCATTCAGATACGGAGCTCTCCTGGGTTAACTCAAAGCTAAAATCAGCTTTAAACTGTGCTGTGCATAAAGAGTCTTTAGTTTTATTTTAGTACAAACAAAACAAGTAGAGGAACAAGCAGGTTAAAGAAAAAGGTGATGTAATTATTATTATGCCAGCATGATAAAGGACAAGCTCATTGAAATTTTAGTTTGCTGTCTCTAGTCTAGATTCTCATTTTTTTTAAGAGGAAGTAATTTTGTTATGTGGGCTGCTTCAGGATAGACTGATATAGAGGTTACAGTAAAGAAAAGTTTAAGAAACAGTGAATTCACTTGTCACTGAAAGGAGACTAAAATATTCTTCCATTAAGCACAATTTTCATAGGAATACAAAGATAGTGGTGTTGTAGCAAATTGTAATTGTGTGTTTGGGGTTACTTGTAGCACTACTGCAATATATTACCTATTCTAAATGACTGAAAACATCCACTCTGTCATTTGGAACTTATTAGAGTGGTTGGTAATGTCCTACCTACATTTTAAAATAAGAAGGGTTTTAATCTGAAATAGTCATTCAAAGTCTCTACACATAAAAAGCTGGGCATGCATACAGTTAAACCAGACTGCACTCATAAAGTGCTTTTCTTCCAATGTATGGACATTAATACTTTAATGAAGGACCATATATTATACAGGATTTTTTTATATTTACATACATGTTTGGCCCTACTGAGTGTTTTGATTGCAGCTCTGAGGAATTGTTTATATTGCAAGGGGTGACAGCTTCTATATATGAGTAAACCTCAAGGAAACTGTTGCAGTGTATTTATGAGCATACATATGTAATTATGACCTAAACTTCAGAGCGTGTTTTGAAGGTTTAACTTTAGCATAAACACAGTCTAGTATGCTCAAGATATAGGGCAGGATTCACGAAGGCTTGCACGAAATCTAAGAGTAGTGCAAGACTCCATGCTGCCTTCGCGATCCAGGAACAGCCCAAAGTCCGTGTAAGAGACAAGCTAAAACGTCTCTTACATGGAGTGGGCGTGGATAAGCTAATCACCTCACTTGCAGCCGAATAGCATGCAAATGAGGATGATTAGCGATCCAGGAAGCCCAGAACAGCCCGTGTAAGAGCCGTTTTAGCTGCAGAAATGTACTCAGTTGACAACTGAGTATGTTTCTGCAAAAATCACAATGGAGCCATGTCAGCTCCAAATAAAGGGTGCATATGTGTCAGGCAGCATGCCAATGGCCAAATATGTGGCCATTGGCAAGGTAACCTGATGCAAAAGTAATAAAAATATATATATTTTTGTTTAAACCCAGCGCAGCCCCGCGCAAACGGGCTGCGCTGTATAAAACATAAAAATGAAGGTTTTAAACCCACAAATATGGGTTTTATGCAATACATGGAATGTCAATGCAGGGACCAGCAGACCAAAACCAACATGGCCACCGTGTACTGGTTGCTAAGGGGGGAAGTTGAGTCTAAGATATGTAACTAAGCATTAGTAGGCAATCTGATGCAAATGAGTGTTAGGATACTGAATTCCACTGTCACATAGCAAATGAGCACAGTCTGAGTAGTGTAAGAGTTACAGAAGGGGGAGGAACAGAATAGGAGATAGGTGACATCACAGGGGGGAATGGTAGAAAGAAATGCAGTTCATTGGAGGTCAGAGTTACATGACAGATGTCAGACAGATATCATGGAAAGAGGTGTGCCACTAGATAAGCCTGAGAAAGTCAAGAAATGGAAGGTGTACACTGTTGCCTACACCAAAGTTTCATGCTGGGCATGCATGCGCACGTGTGCACGCCATGAAGCATGAGTAAGACAGTGTGCATGCGTGTAAGGCAGACTGAGCATGTGGGAGCATGTTTAGAGATGTTTAACACTGTTTGTGCGGGTGTGCATGCGTTTTAACCCGAATAAGCAGATTCAGAACCGTATAAGCATGTGTGCGCACGTGTAAGCCACTGTGAGCATGTTTCTGCTGGTTTGCACATGGCTCCTCCCTGAGGAAACAGAGAGGAAAAAGGAAGTAACAGATCTAGTAGGAAGCTAGCAGGGAATACTGCTGGAGCTAGCAGGTGAAAACAATTAGAAGCAGGCAATTACACAGGCAGAATAGTAGCCCAGCCCAGCACTTAAAACTCTGCAAACAGCAGTGCAGGATGTTTCTCTCAAGAGACACTGCAAGACAGGAGTAAGTTATTAGAAGTGAAAACTGAAAAAGATGAACTCAGAGCAGAAATGTTAGGGGCTGCCATAGCTGTCATAATGAGACATAGGCGACTTGCTGAGGGTGGTGACAATGCAGATGGTGCCAGACAACCCATAGTGACGAGACGGAGAAGAGTGTACAGGCCCAGGGTCACCTACCATGGGTTACATGAGCTGGAGATAGTAGAGCGCTATAGAGTGGACAGAGACCTCCTGCAGCAAATAGTGGAGCTGTGCAGGCCACGCCTCACACACAGAACCAACAGAGGGGAACCCATCCCAGTGGAAACCAAGGTATGTGTTGGCCTAAGAATACTAGCAACAGGTACCTTCCAGAGACCAACTGGTGATATGATGGGGATATCACAGGCATCAGCCTCCAGGGTACTGCACCAGTTCCTGGATGCCATGTCAGCACATGTCGGTGATCATGTATATTTCCCCAATGCCCTTGAGGTATTGGCCAGCAATATGCGTCTCTTCCAGCAAATAGCGGAATACCCTGAGGTAGTGGGTGCAATAGACTGCATGCACATACGTATCAAAGCACAAGCCGGTGAGCGGGGTAGGGCATACATCAACCACAAGGGCTTCCCCTCCATCAACTGCCAGGTCATGTGTGATGCCCAGGGCATAATAATGAATGTGTGTGCTGGCTGTCCTGGGAGCTACCATGATTCCCACATCTGGCATTTGACGCAGCTGTACCAGACATTTGCCAATGGGGACATCCCGCACGGACACCTAGTGGGGGATGCAGGTTATGCACTGGAGCCGTGGCTGATGACACCCATCAGAAACGCACACACACCTGAACAGGAATGCCATAATGAGGCACACGCACAAACACGTAATGTAATAGAGCATGTGTTTGGGCTGCTCAAGTCATGGTTCCAGTGTCTGGACACATCTGGTGGAGCCTTGTAGTACACACCAACTACATGTACCCAAATTGTCATGGTATGTGCTTTGCTACATAATATGATCTTGTGAAAACAGCTGCAGCAGGACCATCATAGGGCTGGGCCAAACAGCCCCCCACCATTGCCAAGGCCATCACAGGCAGAGCGTGACTTGGAGGAGGAACAACCTGAGTCTGCCCCAGTAGGCAGAAGGAGGCGTGCCCAGTATGCCCTGGCCTTGGCAAAGAGGCAACGCATAGCACATACACTGGGTCAGTAGGAACCCTGGGAATGCTACCCCCTCTGACTCAATCAGATAATAACAGGGATGCCTAAAATGACATGACCTGCTCACAAACATGTACAGGGAGTGTAATATGTGCATCCGACATAGGCAGCCATGCAGCACCACCTGAGGTATGAATGCCATGTGTTAAGTAATGTAACACCATGTACTATATGCACACCTGAGGACCCTGACTAACATCCTACCCTCACCAAGCATCATGCCACAATATGACAATGAGATGATCAAGTGCAATAATTGACTGAAGTATCACAGTTAGTCAAAGGGGATCCAATGTGTGCCAGTCTGGGATGACATGCTGAGCATGACATGATGCTCCACTTGCTAGGACTGGCGTGCACCTATCAGTGCAGGCCGTATGGATACTGGCAAAGGCTGTTGTTACCCACAGTGTGCCCTGAATAGGTATGGCTCAAAACACAAACCTATCTCCATAGGTATCAGAAGGGATAAGAATAAGATAAGGGATAAGTCGAAACAGCAACATGCATGCAGTCTAAACTCACCCAGTATGGAGAATGTTGATATCTGTGCTGTAACAGAAAACTGAGTCAAGGCTCACAACAGCACTCTAACACTACCAGGTTACACCTCATACTGTGCTGCACAGCCTCAAAACATGGAACAAGCTACAAAAGGAGGGTGACTAGCAAGAATTGTCAAGAAAAACCACACCCCCATGTTGGCACCACAACAAGAAGCAGCATGGACTAGCCATGGTCAAGTAACAGTGGCTAAAACTGCCCCCCAGTTTATAGCCTGCTACAGACTACTGTCCCAACACCAGGAACTGCACCTGGCCTATGCTGGAATACATGAATATATCAAGTCCTCCAAACCACATTATATTGGGTGACTGAAAATACCCAGACATAGACTGGGAGCATTATACTAGCTCCAACAGTGTAGGACAAAAGTTCATAAAATCCATAAACCAAAAGGCCCAGGAACAATGTACCACTCCCACAAGAGGGGTAAGCATACTGGATGTGATAATCAGCAACATGGGTAATGGATGGCAAGAAGAGAAGTGTATTGCTCACTGGTAAAAGCAGACCATAGAGTAATCACACTGAATATACAAATCCTGACCACAGTCCCTGGCCAGAAAATCCCAGTGGAAAACATGTGTAAAGCAATATTTGCACTCCTCCAAACTGATGTGAAATCCATTAAAGGTCATGTGCAGGTGCAAAATATGGGCCACACCTCAGAACCTGTAATACAGCCTTTCCATGAACACTGCCAGGAATGCTTGGATTATGCAATCCTAAATTAAAACAAGATACAATGCCATACATGCAGGTATCTGGCATGGTGGACACCAGCCATAACCAAACCATGCAAGAGAATGAGGAAGCTACTACATGATAGAGCAAACATAAACAATGAAGTAATCACTGATCAGTAGTATGGCAATAAAATATGTCCACACATACAATCCACTAAGGCCAGCCACAACAAGTTGAATCTGTGAATCCTGAGGCAATGTTACACCTGCCCCAAGTACACAGACAACCCCCAACTCCACCCAAGAAATACAAATATATGTGAGAGATGCAACCATCTATCCAAACTGGAGGCTGAGCTCCCTCAACTCAGTACTCCCAAAACTAGTCAGGAGGAGAAGGTAACCACATACACCACAAACACAGTCCCACAAAGACCTATCACAACTGCAAACCAAAGACATAAACACAGAAAAACATTCCCAGAGGCACAAATTACAAACACAGCACACCAACAGAGGCCTCTAAAGTGGACACCCAATCAAACAACCTCCAAACATAGCACATGCAACACATAGTACACAAAGCTGGTGTGCCAAACAGTCACAGGCCAGAAGGAGAAACAACATGCCTGATACAGTTGTAATAGGTGACTCCATAGTCAGACACACTGCTGTCCCGCACACCAGACTGAACAAGGGAAAGGGTACAGTAAGCTGCCTGTAGGCTGCCACAATGCGCCACATAACAGAAGTATGCAGGTCACTCCAAAGCAAGTAGAAATATGATGCACTCATTGTCCATGCTGGTGTGAATGACCTGAGATGTACCTCCCTAGACTACATGAAAAGAGACATAGATGAGCTCTCTGATTATGTAGTCCAGGCCGGTATGACACTCACCGTTTGCAGCATCCTACCCTTACCAAAAATAATGCCACAGTACAAACACGGAATGATCAGTCATAGCAAGTGGCACACTTACTGGTGTCATTCCAAGGGGATCCAATGTCTGTCTGCTTGGGATGTCATGCTTGACAAGCCATGCAGCTGTTCCTGGGATGACTTGCACCTGTTACCCCTGGGCGTCTGGATATTGGATAAGGCCTTTGCCACCTCCATAGAGCCTTTTGTAGGCAAGGCTGAAAAGACTAACCCACCACCCTAGAAAACATAAGTGGAAAGAAACATAAGGGTAATGCTGACCAATGCCAGATGTGTAAACCCCAATATGCATGCTCCCAAGGCCATCTCCAGTATGGAGAACATCGATGTCTGTGCAGTGACAGAGACCTGCTGCAAGCCTCCTGACAGCACACCAGCACTACCAAGTTATACCACATATCATGTGTCATGGCCCCAAAACCTGGAACAAAACATAAAAGGAGGGTGAGTATCCATATTCAGCACAGACACCCATACGTCCAGGTAACTGACAATGCACAAGGCATTGGAGTACACCCATGTGCAACTAACTGTAGGCAAGACTGCTGTACAGTCTGTAGCATGCTACAGACCACACTCTCACACACAGGAACCCCACCCAGCCATACTGAAGACACTGGACAGTATGAATGTCCCACCAAATACCAAACAAGGTACCACAAATTACCACATAGGTGGTAAACCATTATGTATGGAAGGAGTAATCAGGGACCTAGGGACACAAGTGGACAGTAACCTGTTATGTGACACTCACATTGCCAATGTGGCTAGGAAGACTGTCTACATTTGACACCGTATCAGGAAAGGATTCACATCTACGTCAACAGAGGTCATTGTGCCCCTATCCTGTTCTCTTATCACACCCATAATCTAGTACAATGCCTTATATGGGATGTACTTTACCTGACACCTGCAGCAGTTAGAAAGACCTCAAAGGTACCTCACCAAGAGGATAAAGGGTCTCAAATATATGTCATATGCTGCCTGGCTGTAGACACCCCAGCTGAATGCAGTCACATACTGCCTACACAGAGGCATTGCATGCCTGTTGTAGAAGGCCATGCCCAACACAGGAGTAATGGACATGCTCCACCCCAGAAAACTCAAAGCCATCAGAGCTGTGAAAGTGAGAGATGTCAACCTCAACAAATAATGAAATAGGATGTGCTGGAGGGACAGATACATAATCCAGAGGCTCTCCACACCCTGGACCAGAATCCCACTCCATGTTAGGCAGAGCCCCTCACTGACACTCTTCAACAGGAATCTTGCCAAGTGGATGGATGATTGTAGAATTACACTGGGGGTCTTCACTGTGTCATGTCCAGACAGAGGCACAGCAAAGCAAATCATAAATAGCCATAATATTCACATAGCAAGGGGTGGCAAAAGCCACACACACTCTGGCTAGGCTAACAAATGCCCTAGGTTGGATAGCCTAGTATGAACCTATGAACCTATGAAGATACAAATTGTACAGGACACTAAGGATAATCCCAAGGCTTTCACAACTGATGGTAGGAACCGTGTTGGGAATTCACAGATATGCACTGAATCACACAAATATCACAAACAACATACCAAACACACACACATATTGCCAACATACATCCTGACAGGTGCAGTGCAACCCCCCCCCCCCAGAATGCAGAATATCTATCCCAGCAGACTGCTGGCCCCCTGACATTGCAGATGCTGAGGTAACAGCCAGCATCTACAAAGCAAAACACACAGCAGCAATGGTATGAGATGGTGTCCTGGGCTGAGTCCAACATGGACTCCAAGATGAATGGAATGCCAAATCACCCTACTGCTCAATGTCAGCCTTACCACAGAATATGTACCCAAAGAGCAGTGTACAACAGTGGTCCTTCTCAACAAAGGTGTTGCCTGAATGGATACTGAAAACTACTACCCCAGAATCCTGAGAAGCTCGGTCTGCACAGCTATGGAAAGGATCAGCATGTACCACAGACATAAAGATATTGGGGACCTACTGACACCAGACCCTACCCAGTGTGGCTTTCTTAAGTGCAGATCCTGCCCCTAAACATGTTTGACTCAATTGAAACAGTCATTAAGGTCAATGATGAGGGCAATGTGGTCCACACAGCGTAGCTGGACCTTGCAAAGGCTTCTATACAATACCCTACGTGTTCATTATAGATAAGCTCACCAGCTTAAATATAAACCCCTATGTCAGTAGAGGGGTTGCAAACCAGACCAAGGACAGAACAGACATGGTCAGACATGCTGCAGCCATGTCAGACTACAAACCAGATATAACTGGCATCCCACAAGGCTTGGTCCTGGGATCTCCCTCGTCTGGTATATATGTCCCTTAGGTACAGGCAAACATGGAAGGACTGTGTCTGAACATGTTTGCAGAGGACTACAAACTGCTCACCATATATGATCCACCAGCTGACACAAGCATCCCACAAAAGGGCCACATAGAAACAGACAACTGGTGCCATAGCCATGTCAGCAAGCTAATTGCAGAAAAGTGTATAGTCAACCCCCGTGGATATACAGTAAGTGCCCACCAATTACCACATAGGTGCTAACCCATTATGTAGTTAACATGTAATGAGAGACCTGGGGACACAAGGTGATAGATATCCTGCATTGGACAAACATGTGCTGTAGTGTTTACAGAAACATACCATATACCCACCTAATCATGAAGGTTGTCAGATCTAGATAAGGGGAGGTCATTGTGGCTCTGCAGTCATCCTTCATCAGTGGTACAATTGACTACAATAGCCCATGTGGGATGTACCTCAGCAGACACCTCCATCAACCGTAAAGTCCCCAACAATACCTCACCAGGAGTATCAAAGAGCTTGCACAGATGCCATGTGTTGCCTGTGTTGCTGGTATCAATAAACATGCTGCACCTTGTACAATCTAAATGGCAGTGAGCTATGCACATGAGAGACCTGAACCCCAGCACTGACTTACATAGGACAAGCTGTACTGCATGATCCATAACACAGAAGCCACCCCCACCCATGAGTGAACTCCCAGTACAGGCTACCCATAGAGTCACTTATCAATTTTCCTCAATAGGAATCTTGATGACTGGATGGGAGATGGTAGCTTTATCCTGGGTATCACCGTCATGTCACAGGTAGACAGAGGCACAGTATACTAACCATGACATATGTCATGGCAAACTCCACTTACAATGTGTGTTGAAGGACAAACACACTCTCCAACTAGCATTAGACATGGACTAGGGCACATCGCTAGTGTTTGCAAATGTACACCTATGTTGTGGAATACACTACCAATGTTGGACAAGCCTGGTTTAAGTAGTTCATATCTGAACAGAATGCAACATGGTCCGATGTACACAACTGGCCCCTGACCAGGCTGTTGTGCTCACTATCGAAATGTAAAGCAGTGATAGCACTAAAGCCCAGGATACTATCCACCACAGTCAAAGTACTACCAGTACACTATACAGTACTACAGTGTTAGGTCAGTGTGAAAGGATATTGACAACTGTATGCAAAGTATCCCATGCAAACACTGCAGGCACAGTATAATCCTGTTGTGTTCACACACAAAGCAGTTGTACAGTAACTACACAACATGACACACAACACACAACCATAAACGGGTGATATTTGTTGAAGTTCACACTCATCCACAAATGTGGTGGGCTGCAGAGTTCAACATATGGAATGCTCACACTGGGCTTGCTCACACACTTTGATAAATGAGACATATGTCAGACAACATGCCATGGGAAGGCTGAACTGGGCATGCTCACACACTTAGGCCAAATCTCAGTTTAGCAGTTGGCCACACATATCTGGTATTTTTACGTGTTATTCCAGGAACCAACCACATTACAGCAGTCTGCCCAGTGCTCACAGTTAAATGACTACAGAGACGTACGTGATATAGTGGATCCCTCCCATATGCAAACATCTTCCACAGATGCACAAGTTGTTCATACAAACAGGGAATGCTATTGCAATAAAGATGTGCAAACAGTCTATCAGCAACAAATAATGTGCATTTGACAATTAAACATATGGGTGTAGAGGTCAACACTAGGCTGTTTGCCCTAGGGAATGACAGCTTAGCCAGAGTGTGCTTGGCGTCTGCCTCCCCACAGGATGCACATTCCCCTTTCTAAACACCGATGATGTCAGCACCCTATAAGTACAGCAGGAGAAACAAAACCTCCCACTAATGTGAATAGCGAGCTCTACTAATGCGTCCATCACAAATGTCATAACATAGTTAGGTCGGGGTTTGAATCCTGTAAACACTCATGTGTGAGTGGGGTTGGTGTGTGTGTAAGTCTGTGGAAGAAAAATGCCCCTTTTGGCAACTGGGAAAACACACTAAAGGATGCACATTCCCCTTTCTAAACACAGATGATGTCAGCACTCTATAAGTATAGCAGGAGAAGGGAAACCTCCCAGTAATGTGAATAGCATGCTCTGCTAATGCATCCATTTCAAGTGTCATAACATAGGTAGGAGTTTGAATCCTGCAAGTGTGTGCGTTTGGCTGAGGGGGGTTAGTTTGTGTGTGAGACAAATGTCCCTTTTGGCAACTAGGAGAACAGACTACAGGATGCACATTCCCCTTTCTAAACACCGATGATGTCAGCACTCTATAAGTATAGCAGGAGAAGAGAAACCTCCCAGTAATGTGAATAGCGCACTCTGCTAATGCTTCCATCTCAAGCGTCATAACATAGTTAGGTAGGGGTTTGAATCCTGCAAATGACAAGGGTGTGTGTTTGGCAGAGAAAGATTCGTGTGTGAGAAAAATGTCCCTTTTGGCAACTAGGAGAACAGACTACAGGATGCATATTTCCCTTTCTAAACACTGATGATGTCAGCACCCTGTAAGTACAGCAAGAGAAGGGAAACCTCCCAGTAATGCAAATAGCACACTCCCCTAATGCGTCTGTCTCAAGTGTCATAACATAGCCAGATAGGGGTTTGAATCCTGCAAATGGCAAGTGTGTGCTTTTGGCTGAGGAGGGTTAGTGTGTGTGAGGAAAATGTCCCTTTTGGCAACTAGCAGAACAGACTACAGGATGCACATTTCCCTTTCTAAACACTGTTCAGCTGAAGGCCATGGCTCTGGCACAAGTTGTCTGCTTCTATGATGCCCCTTTGGAAGATGCTTGTGTCGGCTGGAGAGTCGATTAAGGTGGCCAGTTCGCAGTCATCTGCATATTTGGTCAGCCACAGTCCGTCCGTGTTGGCCTGTACCTCCGATAAATATATACCAAACAAGAGAGATCCTAGGACTGAGCCTTGTGGGACACAACTCGTAACTGGTTTGGAGTCTGGCATGGCTCCAGCAATTCTAACCATGTGGGTTCTGTCCTTGAGCCAGTGTGCAATCCATCTAGTGACATAGGGGCTTATATTTAAGCTGGTGAGCTTCTCTAGAATGCCCAAGTGGGGTATTGTTGTGAAGGCTTTTGGGAGGTCCAGGTAGGCTGTGTGAACCACCTTCCCCTCGTCAATGGCCTTGGTGACTGTTTCAAAGAAATCAACCAGGTTTGAACCAGGTTAAACCTGGTAGTGCTGGTGTGCTCTCAGTAGCCCTGAACCAGGCATCTGTTACTGCACAGATATCGATGTTCTCCATGCCAAGGAGAGTTTTGGGTGCATGCATCTGGAGGTTTAGACTTCTGGCATTGGGTAGCATTACTCTTAGTTTCTTATCCCTTGTGATACCTATGAAGGTGGGTTTGTCATTTGAGCCTTGCCTAACATAGGCACTATGGGTAGCAAGAGCCTTTGCCAATATCTGAAAGCCCAGGGGTGACAGGTGCAGGCCATCCCTAGTGAAGCAGGTAGTTCAACAGAAGATAAATATGTGAAGGTGTAGTGCCTGTGATAAGTTAGCAGTAGCATATATGACTGCTCACGTGGACACATGCCAGGTAAGTCATATGCACTGTGTCACAGGCAATGTACATGTGAACAGGACAAACAGTGACATCCTGTCAAGTGAGACATGGACATACATATAGTAAGCTATGCAGATGGCACTAGGAGTCCACAGAAGCTCTATAACTATGCATTGCAGGTGTGATCAGTATTCCAGGGTAATTGCAAGCAAACATGCATGCAAACAAAGCTACAGTAAACAGGGTTGCATGTAGTCCATTGTACAACAAACAAGCTGTACCACTTCCAGTAGGTAACACTGCAAATATGTAGGCACTATGCACATGTACATGGAAATACACGGGTCAGATGGCTAGGGTCCAGTCTCAGCACACACAAGTGTACAGACCATGTACTGTCAGGATGTACAATAACTGGATGGAAACCCATGTGCTCATACCTGCAGTAATACACATGTCAAATAACAGACACTGAGCCTTCACTCAGTGGTTCCATACTTAGTAGGATGTATGCTACCTGGCCTGCCACCACAGTATCCCTGACATATATGGGGACTCTTCCTCCTGTGACAGTTAGTTTTGTGTGTTGGGGCTGTCTAGCATGGTATGAGGTGTGAGCTTGCAGTGCTAGGGTGCTCCTGTGTGTCCTGTACCAGTTGTGTAGTACTGCACACATATCAACATCCTCAAACATCTGCATTGCAGAGTCCAGTGTGGGCAACATGCCACTTGCAGTTTACATGTCCATCATTGCGTATTACTACATTCATTACCTTATCCCTGTGCTACCTATGTATGTAGCCTTCTGTGGACATCATTACCACCAGTATGCCAACATGTGCAGATGATACACTATGGTACTTACCATGGGTGTAGACAACAGTACATGACAATCACACACTTACTGCATCAGGCATGCTGTGATATACCCACAATTAATTCAGCACACAGTACTGTTAACAGCATGATACTATTACTACACATCTATGTGGTCACCCTGTGCATCAGCAACATGTTAACCTGTACCTGCACAGTTGTTACAGATTGCAGGAGGTGGCACAGTTTCATCATATGCACAGGGTGTGAACTTGGTATGCCTGAGTCAGCCACTGATACCACCGATTGACATGTATGTGTATGTGTGTTGGTGAGGGACAGCAGTAGAAGGTGGGGCAATGTTGATGCAGTGCATGCATGCATGCGGTAGCCCTAGGTGTTTTCAATTGGCATGTGTGTATGGATGCACACAGTTCCACCTCATGGCTGCCATATACTGGTGTTTGTGGACAGCCACAGACTGTACCTGCCAGGTCATACAGATCAGTGTCTCTGGCCACGGACATGGTATCTGTGCCTTGCAGGGGTGCTACGGACCGTATCCGGTACCAACCCAGACTGGGTACTGTCATCAGAAGCAGGTGTTCATTGACTGGACACAGATCCCTGTCGGGCTTGGCCAGAGCCACGTGCACATGGTCTCCTGGGGCGGACTGATGACAGCACAGACCCAGCATTGCTGGGGCTGCTGCTGGCACTACGGGGGGGCCGTGGCCCTGTTGTCGTCCATGATGACTGCCAGCTGCTGCTGTTGCTGGCATATGGCCACGTCGACGCCTCAACCGCCCACCATCGCCCTGGCTCATGGACATGTAGTTGTGGAACCAGTCTAATATGTCCCCACAACATCTGTCTATGACATTGGTGAAATCACGGATGGCAGCTGCAATGTCACGCATACTGTCAGTCATGGCTGTGCGACATGCTGTCAGCTCCCTCAGACCCTGTCTGGTGTACCATTCCATACGTGACTGTGCCTGCATGACAGCCCGAAACATAGCTGAGGTTGTAAGACCTCTGTGGGTAAGTCTGACAGGGGCAGTACGCCCATGGATGCTCCCACGAGAACCCCTGGACATATGTCTGTGTGGTACCATCTCTGGGCCATGCCCATGGCTGCTGTGTGGGGAGGCATATGCCACAGATACCACATTAGTCTGGTCAATGCCCACTGTATGCTGTCCATCACCTAGGGACATTGGTGACAAAGGGTGTATTGGCAGGATAACTGTGCGCATTGATGGGGTCAACAGCTGTGTACTGTCAATCGGCTGACCAATGGCAGACCCTGGCATACCTTCCTGTGCCATTACACAGATGTCATCATTATCAGTACCCACGGCACCTGATTCAGGTTCCCTGCTACATGACACCAGAGCAGCACCAGAACCTGTGGGAGGGAAAAAGGAAACACAGTTTACAATTTCTACACATTACCAGTGATGCACACATGCAAACATGCACACATGCACAGGTGCACAGGTGCACACATGCACACATGTACACATGCACACATGCACACATGCACAGGTGCACACGTACACATGCACACATGCACACGTACACACATGCACACATGCACAGGTGCACACATGCACACATGCACAGGTGCACACGTACACATGCACACATGCACATGTGCACACATGCACACATGCACAGGTGCACACATGCACACATGCACACCTGCACAGGTGCACACATGTACACATGCACACGTGCACACATGCACACATGCACAGGTGCACACATGCACACATGCACACATGCACAGGTGCACACATGCACACATGCACACATGCACACAGTTTCACACAATTGTACAGTACTCAGTATGCATGATATCAACACACAGACACACCTACATGCATACAATGAGCACTACTAAGTGAGCCAAATAGTACTATTACTATCAAGACTATTACAGGAATTGTTAATACACACTTACCAGCATGGATAGGCTGCATTGCTGTTATACCAGTGGGACCTGCAGACGTGAAGAAACTAATGTCAGTGGGCACAACTGTGCCATTGTTACTGAGTATGATACAGGTCAGTAGTACAACAGTTGCCTTTCACAGGTCAGCTGCTAATATTGAGGATATCACACTTGCACATTAAATACTATGGTGACAGCTACAAACCAAGGACACACCTCACACATGCATTAACTACCAGTGTACATAGCAGTCAACTATACATATGGCATATTACCTGCACATTCACTGTCTTGCTGCTGCGTGGCTCCAGCCTCCATCATAATGCATGTCTGCTGCTGTTGTTGTTGCTGGCGGACTGGAGCCACTACACTCATGAGTAGTCCCTTCAGTCTGGTGAATGGGGGATGTGTAGCCACCCCACCACCTGTGGTGACCTGTTGCCTGTGGATATCCAACGCACGCTGATGGACATGTCTGATTAAATCATTGCAGTGATGTCGTACCTGCTCATATGTCCTATTATGCGTGCCTATGTCATTTACCCGATGGCCAAGGTCTTGCCACAGTTCAGCCCTCTCCTGCTGATTCTGGCTGGTGCGGGAAAAGAGTATTGCATAATCCCGCACCAGGCTCTGGTGTATCTTCTCATCTTCAGCTGTGGAGTAAGTGGGATTCCGTGGGTGGGCCATGTACCTGAGAAAGAAAATAACCTGATATCAGCAATATATGTCAGCATAATTTGGCACACATACTACACATGCTACTCGACTGTTATGATACAACATATCTCACATATATAGCATCTGTCTGTCTATTGGTGGATGCACATGTAAATGGCCCGGTATCAGTGCTCAGCCAGCAACTGTGCAACAGTACCTGGCACACTCCATACGACATACTACAAAACCTCAGCAGTCAGAACACTGATTCAGGTCAGGAGCACCTCCTCACTCTGGGGGTTTGTATCTAGGTACTGTATGGCCTACATCATCAACTACTGTGAGCTGACCACACACTGATTGCCCTGGATATACAAATCCCACCTCCACCACCAGCACAAACGACTATAGTGAATAACATTACAGATGCAAACTTTACACTTTGTAACAGTGACATGGTATCCTTTCAGCCCACTGGGCCAGTGGCAGATACAACCCACAATGCTGACCCCTACACAATTGCTTTCTACAGACATCTCCGAGAATGCATGGATCATGCAATCCCATATATGACCAAGACACTCTCCACAAAGGGACAGCATCCTGTCTGGTGGACCCCAGCCATAGACAGATTGTATTACAGAAGATGGAAGCTACTGCAAGACAGAGCATAATTCCATAAAGGGAGGGCATGTCTGAGCAGCACTAGTAAGGATCCATTTTCTATCATACAAATATCCATGGGCAACTTTGAGAGGGAAATCATGAGGGACACTACAGATAACCAGAAGGCCTTCTTCAGTTATGTTAGCAACCTGGTCAGAATCCATCCTGTATGCCCATAGTTAGTACACAACAACAAATATTTCACTGACACCACAGATATTGACAACATTGTGACAGACAGGTTCAGTGCAGGTGTCACCCCGCCCTCTCCCACAAAATAAGACATAGTTATCCCAGCTGACTGTAACCTCCCTGTCATCACAGATGTCCAGGTGAGAGCCACCCTCAGGAAAGCAGAATACACAACATGAATGGGACCTGATGGTATCCCCAATTGCATGCTACATAAACTCTGACAGGAGCTAAACACACATATGGAAGTGCTATGTAACACTAGCCTGACTACAGGATATGTACTTGTACACTAGTGCACAGCAGCAGTGGTTCCACTCCACGAAGGAGGCACCTCAACATACCAATACAATACAACACAATACATTACATTACAATACAATACTATACAATATGCTATTGCCCGTAGGACTAAAGCAGCGTACTGTTCTGCTACCCTGACCATTGTGACACATGTGGTGTGATGGTACCTGCTGCTGTCACACAGTTACACAGGGTGACTCATATGGCATATTACCTATCTGACTAACATTCAGCAGGGGTATGTGTGACATGTACTCATGGGGAGTCTTGCTTCTTAACACTGTGTGGTTTATTGCAGGGCATGTCTCATCTGTGGGTAGGAACTTTTACCTCCACATGTGCACTCTATTGCAGTGGCACGGACGACACACAGCAGTCATTTAGGTTGTGGATGGTGTGAGGTGTTACTATTGGACATCTGTCATGGGTGTGACTTACATATGTAAATCCGGGAGTGATAACCTCTATGTGGGTAGTATATGTGTACTCTGTGGTGTTGTCAGTCACTGTGCATTGGTAATGTGTTTGAGTGCATTGTCACAGTGTTGTACATGTCACTGTGTCCTTCTCCATATCTGTAGCTGTCATGTGAGGTCCATATCATGGCATCCATTATGTGGTGTGGAGGGGTACACCGACCTACATGTCCATAGCTGACACACCATGTTCGCTGACACATACCATATGCAGGTATTCCAGGGATAGTGTGCCACTGTGAATATCATTGGGGCCACTATTGTACACATTTATGACCCTGCTCACCCCTGACACATGCAGTGGTGGGCAGCCAATCACATATCTGGTGGTTACTGGTGTAGGTGATTTGAAATGTGGTATGGTACTCCGGTTTTGACACTGGTATTCACTCCATGCCTTTGTCACCAGGCACCTGTTGCAATACATCTGTACACATGTGCCTCACTCAGAATTTATATACATCTCTCTCTATATATATATACATATATATATATATATATATATATATATATATATATATATATATATATATGTATATATATATATATATATATGTATATATATATATATATATATATATATATATATATATATATATATATTTGGATCTAACTGACTACATCGACAGTGCAGAAGAGCGAAAACGACTTCACCGACACCACATAATCGACAGTTCACAAACACGACACCTCATACACTCGACACATCATAACAACAAACAAAACAAATCCCCTGTCCAAAACCCACACACACAACACAAGCACACCAAAATCCTTACAAACCAACACTAACCCATACATACACAACTATCTACAACCCTAACCGAAACCCTAACCCTAAGGTCCATCACTATCGCACACCTCAACCCGCTCTAACCCTAACTCACTTAACCCGCCCCTAACCCAAAAACTATCACTACTGCACCCTTACCTTACCCGCGCCTTAACCCTAACTCACTTATCCCACCCCTATCCCTACAGACCGCCAACATCGCACACTTACCTTACTCGCACCCTTACCTAACCCGCGCCCTAACCCTAACTCACTTATCCCACCCCTATCCCTACACACCGTCAACATCGCACACTTACCTTACTCGCACCCTAACGTCCGTCACTACCGCATACTTACACATCCTTTCCCCATCTCAGTGTTCTCAGCGTCGGTGTCTTCCTCCGTCGGTCTTCTGCCTTGTCGATCTTCTGGTGTCAGTGAAGTCGTTTTCACTCTTCTGACCTTTCGATGTAGTCAGGTAGATCCATATATATATGTCTGTATACATATACACATATATATATATATATATATATATATATATATATATATATATATATATATTGATGTACATATATTGCTATAGATGTGGAGAGGGGGGGCACAGAGGGGGTGAGAGTGACAGAGGGGGTGGGACAGGATGTGTTGAAGGTCGTCATATACAGTCATACCTGTAGATAGTCAGATCAGTTTGTCTATGTATATGTATCTACATATATCTATATCTGTATGTGTGCATTACATATATATGTTTGTACTATATTCTATCTACATCTGTCTATGTAGTCCTACATCTCTCTCTCTATGTATGTATACATATATGCATATCATATATATCTATATATATATATATATATATATACACACATACATATGTTGACATACATATGTATCCATATGATAGACAGGTATATCAACATGTTTGTCTACCATACTGTATACATGCACTAACATACTGCTAAACATACATAACTGTGAAACCTACTTTGTACATGGCACTACAACCTACAATCAACCAACTTTGGTATGTGCACATAGATGCTCTCACATACAATTGTATGTACAGCCTTCACTGATCATTGCTGTACGTCCCCTGCCCTTTACACATCTTCATATACATATGGATACAGACCAATGACACATATGGAGGGTTCACAGTATGTAGACCTTTATAGTATTACTTTACATTACCTGTGTTTGTCACAGCTGCTTGTGTTGCCATCTGGTTCTCTGTCCTGCTGCTCCACTTCCCAGTTGTCAGCTTTCAGGTGGCTGTTGCTGAACAATTTTTTTGTGCCTGCTTAATTGCAATTTTCTCTGTCTCTGTCTCTGTCTCTTTCTGTCTCTCTCTCTCTGTCTGTCTGTCTGTCTCTCACGTCCTTCTCAGGGTGCAATGAAAGTATTGCATGTGTGGACTGGGAGTACAGCATACTTTTGTAGGTATCTGCATATGCCCATGTGATGGCCTCTGCACCAATTGTTAGCCAACATTTGCTAATTGCATGCAGCCAGTTGTGTACTGATTGCAGTTCTCACTGTGATTTCAGAACAGTGCTATAAAAAGGTATGTGAGATAGGAGTAGCCCTTTCAGATTTTAAGGGCAGGGACCATGCTGTTATGCTGTGGACAATGTTCTGTGAGTGTAAAGGTTGATATCTCTCTCATATTTCCAGCTGTGTTGTAGATTAACATTCCGCCATTCATTTCTCCAGTTTCCTGTACTAACTGTGTATGTACACTGACACCTACAACTACTACTAATGTTAATGTGTGTGCTTTCCTTTCACTTTTGCTTGCACTTTGTTGCTAAGGCTTCAATATATGCCCTTTACAGTCACTACTTGTATGCCTGCTAGGTGTCCTGACTGTAGTGTGCTGCTGTAGCTTTCCTATTTTCCATGTACATTCACACCTTGGAATGCTTGCTATATCTGCTAGGGTGTTACAGCATGCAGTGTGGTCTGGCCATGGTGTGGGCCTTGACATCTATTAGGGTATTTGAGTATGCTGCTGAGCAGGCCCCAGAGACTTTCAGGTTCATGTGTTATCTGCCTCATGGAATGGTACATATCAGTGGGGTACACCCATTAAAATGTCTGGTATGCTGCAGTTGTGACTGTGGGTTAACATGAGCATATGTATTACTACACTTTTTCTGCCATGCAAGTGGTGAATACTTTCAGGACTCCATAGTTACCATTGCATGTGTTACACCTTTCTGCCTACTGTTTGTACATTTCACAAGGAGGCTGTGGGGCATCCCTGTAAGTCATTCACTGTTGCTATGTCTAGGCTCTTAACTATTCAAATATGGTGGTGTCAGACCCGTCATGTGTACAGATATTTGCAGGTTGTCCACATTTCTGCCTCATATTTTGGTCAATATGTCATGCACACCTTTTTCTGGAAAATCAGTCTGGGCTCAAGTCAGAATATGGTGACAAACATTCAAGTTTCAGACTTCATACCCTTCCAAACATCCCACAAAATGCAGACCCTGTTACTCTCTGAACTGTCTGCATTTGTTGTAACATTATTTGTAATGTGTCCCTGGTTTTGGGCCTTTGCTCCACATATTTTATTACTTGGTCCAGATGTGTTCCTGTAAGAGGTTGTGGGGTATGGGCAGTGATTATCCTGCTGTGAGTATGTGTGTGGCTTGCAAGGTGCTATAGTGACATTATTACCTACTAGCTACCAAATAGCATGGCTGTTTCTGTTCACACACTACTATTATGGAAATCCACTAGTTTTGATAGTAATTCTAAATGGCATGCTTTGTGTACTACACATCTATATTCCCTTTACATTCATTCATACTATTACATGATATATTTATTTTATCACAACGTTCTTGTATAAGAGTCATGGCTTAGTGGTAAGTCATGCAGACTACTGTTTCCCAGGTCCTGGGTTCGGGACTGCCAGTGGGATTTTATTTTGCTTCTGAACTGACTACAAGACCTGTCAATCAAAGTGACTAAGGCCCTTTTAAGCAGTTGTAACCGGGTTAGCACTGGTTTGCACAGAGCTCACGCATGTGCACTGGCGTTTAGCTCCGCGCACACAAGCGCACACTCGCTCACAACCGCTTAAACGTGCTTACTCTTGTGCACACCCGCGCTATTTTCTTTGAAAGAAATGAAAATGGGGAGAGAGAAAAGTGGTGAAAAAGGGGTCACAAAGAGGGTAAGACAGTAGGGAAACAAACTTGGGTTTTACACGAGGGATGTAGGTAAGGCCCATAGCTGCCCATTTCTTCATCAGCAACAGCTGTGCATATGTTTGTAATTTGGTGTGACATTTGATACCTTCCACCCCTGAGAGAGGTGTAAGGACAACAGTAATACTTGTTTTACAGCCAATTGTAATTGATAGTTTCCATGTCTGGTAGACATATGTGCGGAATGGGCAGCTATGTATGGGGCATAATTTTTTTGTGGGTACAGAGTGCCCTTTTTTTTTTTTCAGGTGAGAGTGGTATGTCAGGTGAAGGTAGTCGGTACAGCTGGGGAGGTAGGTTGGATAGATAAACAGACAAGACAAACAAGACGCATACAGGGGCGGTGTCTGACACATGTGGGGGGGTTACACAATTGATGGGGACAGAGGTTTGGATATCCAGAGCCCATGAGCCCACAGATGGCAACAGTGGAACTGATATCCCCACCCATAGGCAGTTGCCACTGTTCCTTCACTGCCCAGGATGGGGCTGTACTGGGGGCTGTGTAGGCTGGGCAACAGGCATGCCCATAAGTTGTGCCACCCATGCCTCAAGCTGGTGTAGGGGCTCGAGAACAGAGTCCCGAATCTCCCCACGCACCACAGTCCGGACACTACGGAGGGTGAGTGGTGGTTCTCCTCCGGCCACACTTGCAGAGGGGGAGCGAGCCCCATCCCCTGCAGTGCTTCCACCCACAGGTGGCACAGGGCCACCGGAGGAGGGTCCAGACTGGGCACTAGTGCCAGGTGCACTTGCCAGCTGAGGTGGGAGAGGTGGGTCCGCTGGGACCCGCCTTCCCTGTCGTTCTATGTTTTGCATTATGTCATGACAGTTTGAGTTAATAACATACAATACCATTCGCAATTAGTTGTAACAGCATGCATTAGTATTCCCATTAACCAAACACCCAGATATTCACACCATTGAACAGCAAGCATAACACATGCATAATTTGAACAGCAATACACAGTCCAACAACATGCAGGGTTGATTGATGGCAACAGGCCATCAGGTTTGGATGTATGAACAGGGCAGATGCATCAACGGACATGCAAATATTTAGGACCCATCAGGACAAATGTCCAGGGGTGTTAATTGTGATTGCACATACCATTTTCACGTGGAATGGAGTATATGTGGTTATAGGGTGGGGTGAAGAAAATATTATTAACACCTTCGAATACCAATACATATGCTGTACATTTCTAATAGCTACAGATATATACACACTACTGTTCTAACTACAGTTTCCTATATGATAACTACTTCACTTTGGTGATAGGACTATTCATGCTACATCAATATACATTTTATTGTTATTCATACACGTTCATATCTGGCTTTGTTCAGCAACATCATCCTGCTACATTTGCTTTATATAGCTATAGACAACTGTGGATGTTTGATATTTCAGACAATCATACTATCTGCATATTGCAGACTGAGAGCAACATATCCAGATTTTGGGATACACATTCCAGCCGCAGCAACACGTTGGACACATTTTGCAGTTTGGTTCTACTTGTCACATTCATTTCATTCTGTACTGACTGCAATATACTTTATACAGGGGTTATTACTACTTTATTGGTGGATTCATGACTCTTTCTCACACCCTCTCGCTTGTTTTCATTTTACTATTCAGGATGGTACTTACTTCTAGGCTATGATGTGCACTATGATATTATAGGTGGGGCATCTTTATTTCAGAATTTATTTCATACATTTTCACTGTTATGTTGGGATTTCGGACTGAAACACAGTTTGTAATCAAGCAATACTTGCAAACACTTTTACACTGTTACTTGCACATTTTATTAGTTAGTGACTACACTGCATTCTTTTGCTAACTGTCATAATTTTATATTTCTTTACAGTTACTGGGTGTGGATTACTGACCTGCCTGGTGGCGCAACTGCACCAGCCTATCGCCATAGGCTCGTCGGTTCACAGAACGGACACCTGCAGCTGTAATATAAATGGAGTAATATTGGAATACACATCTCCATAATATCAGCTAATTTAATTTCTTACATACATAATTAAATGTAACTTACTCAGTAGTGGGGCGTTGGGCAGTTGCCGGGCCTCCTGGATCCAAATTTTCAATTGGTCCTGCTTGCGTCTCTTCAGGTCCGCATGGAGGTGATGGACCTGCTCACCAGTCCTTGGAATCCCTGTGGCACTGGTAAGATCATGAGCCAACCGGTCCCACGCCTCAGCCCTATATGCTCCCCACAGGACCTGGCCCTGCATGAGTTGGGCCTCATGACTGTGGACTAGGAGCCAGACCATGTATCTGGACTCCTCAATGCCCCACCTCTGTGCTCAAAAGCAACTACCCTCACCTACACCTGACATTCTGGCTGCAAGTCAGTTCTACAATCGTTTATGCTGTGTATTCCCGCCTATGGGGCTTATATATGCTGTTTTTCCCGCACTTCTCCATGATTGGCCATTTTGGAATTGTATCCACTTCATAAGACCTGCTTTGTCATGCTCCACTTTTTATTCATTCCTATATATGTGCTATTACTGCATTCCTGAGTACAGCTGTCGTAGCTTAGTGGTTCAGTACCTTGACTATGGTGCATGGTGTACTGGGTTCAAACCTGGCCACTGCTTTTTATATTTTCTGACTGTCTAGGCAGGCTAGGGGGTATGTCTGTGTAAAGGCAGTTTTGTTACAGCTTGCTCAACGTTGCCCGTCGGTTAGCTTGTTGGCGCGGTGCGCAGCTCCGCGCAAACGGGTTGCTCTGGCTTACGCCTCATTTGGCTATCAGCACGCATAGTCATCTCAGCTCAGCTAGGGGCACACAGTTTGAGCATGTGAAACCACTGCTCAGCTACGGGCACTTATTTTGCACCTGCTAAACCACTGCTCACCTACGGGCCGATGCACTCACCTTGTTAAACTGTAGCTCAGCTATGGGCACATCTGGCATTTTTTATTCTTTTGTTACCTCACATTTCTTCAATATAAATGGGCTATTTCATTACAATTTACATAAAATGTGATTTTATATGTGTACATGTTTGTCAGGGACTTGTTTCGTGCTTATTTTGCTAAAAATAAAAGTTGGCATTGTGGGGGCTCAAACTACGAATGCCTGCTCGTCAGCCAACACCTCTACCGCTACACAATTGCTTCTTGGCTTACTTTGCATATTTAGTTCTTATATGCTTTCCCACTGACTGCTAACTGTAGCTGCGCTACGGGCACGCCCGAGCAAACGAGCGCACTCACGGTTAAATATTTTTACAATTTAAAAAAAAATATAACATGTTCATTTATATATTTTATGTTCATAGTCTGTGGGGGCATGTGTTGTGTTGTGTTTATTCACATTTCCGTGGACTCTGTTGTGGGTGTTTACTTTGGGCACTTTTACACTTCTGGGGGTGTGTCCGCTTGCAGGGCTCGGCCTACGGACACGCCCCCCTACTGTCTTACATGGACCGTATTAGACTTAGGTGTGATTCAGCATGCTCTCATGAATATGCAGAGCATGCTGACATCACTCCGCTTAACTGCAGCCTCCATGTAAGAGTTATAACTCTTACACGGAGGCTTCGTGAATCCTTGCCATAATTTCCATTGGCTGGTCAGTGTACATCATCAGGTGTTTTAGTTATAAGATTTCCAAGCATCAAAACTATTCTGCTGAAGTCTTTATGGCACACCACAGAAAGAGTGGAAAGTATTAAAATGCATCAAAATGTTGTTGAACCAAGGTAGGCATTTGTTTTGTTAAAGAACATACATACAGTAAGAAGTAATCATTAAGTGTAATTATGAAAGCCATCATTAGCCCATTGCATGTGTTACTATCCCATTTAGAAGTTTTGTCTACTCTACACTACAAAGTCAGCAAACATGATTGTTTTTAAACTTGCAAAAAGATATTACTGACTTCTGTTAGGTCATAGCCTACATATGCTGCCTACTCTGAAGTCATTATTTCTTTCTGTGAAATAAGTCGTTTATCATGGCAACAACTGAATTAAGTTGTGCAATTAAAAAATAACCTTTGCAGCTGTGCAGAGACAGCAGCTCATATTTTTTTATGCTTTTATATTCATTCTCACTTCTTTAGGTAGTTTACTAAAATCATTCTCCTGGTGTTACATCCACAATGCAAGGGGCAGGTGTTGGAACAAAATGTATTAATACAGAAATATTAATCTATGTTCTATGATAGGTTTTGGCTATTTCATGAAATGTAATAACATATATAGCAGGACTAGACATAGGTATTTGTGTAAGAGTGTAAGACCATTGAATGAATAGAATATTATACCATGGACTGTGTGTGTGTGTGTGTGTGTGTGTGTGTGTGTGTGTGTGTGTGTGTGTGTGTGTGTGTGTGTGTGTGTGTGTGTGTGTATGTGTGTGTTTAAACATGAGATTTGGGGAGAGTGCTTCTCTGGGGGGCTATTAAGTTGAAGATGGGGCTAATTTTTTTTCTGATCCTAGCCACTGACTGAAAGAAGGTTGTATAAATTCTACTGTGAAATTGTCATAAGTGTTATAAAGCCTGCCTGTGCACTGACCGAGGGTCATAGGATTGTTAAGACGTACCAGTATAGTTAGAAATATGCAAATAGTTTTAGTGATTTTTGGGTGATGTAGACAACTAGTTAAATTTTGAATTAGGATTAAATAGTGTCCCTAGAATTCAGAAATGTTTTCTAAAATAAGACCCTCTTGTTGTGAGGCAACAATGCTATATGCTTTGTCACTGTGCCACCGAGCTGGCTTGTAAATGAGGGAGCACAATCTATCATGCTCATTAACAGGCCTATGAGATGTGTGGAGTACCTGTCCGTGCAGACACCAAGGTATATGTAGCTTCTTAAATACAAGCTAGATAGATGGAACTTTTGATGACCAACTGGGGACACAGCAGGGTTATCTCAGGCATCTGCCACAAGGATACTGCACCAGTTCTTTGATGCCATGCTGCAGCATGCTGGGGGGGGTTATGTTGTTTCCACATGCTACAGATGAGAAAGCCAACAGTATGAGGGCTTTTTGTGAGACAGCTCATTTCCTTGAGATACTGGGGGCCATAGATTGCACCCACATTACATTAAAGGCACCACCTAGTGAGCAGGCAAGAAAGCATATAATCACTCCATCAATTGCCAGGTTGTGTGTTATGCAGAGGGTATAATACACAGTGTGTTTGCAGGCCATCGAGGTAGTATTTACAACTCCCACATATGGAGCTTGTGAGACTTGTATCAGTGTTCTGTGCAGTGTGAGTTTACCCAGAGGCACCTTAATGTTTACTTAAAAAACAAGGTACTGGTGCTTTTTTAATAGCCTGTAATTATTGTGTGACAGCACTCCTGAGATCATGCAAGTGATATGGCAGAAAACCACAAATTTGATAAGGAATACACCAAAAGATATATAAGGTGAAAATATGGACATTCTGTGAAAATCTGGACAATTGAGAGCTATGATATTAATGTATACGGTCCAAACACAGTACAGAACAGTGTATTATAAATTGCAGATTCTGATGAAAAACCTATCATATGCTTAATGCAAACAATTCTAACACCAAAAGGAGTTCAGCTGCTACTGCAACATCAAAAAAGCATAGCTTTGATGAGACCAAAGTCTGTGACGGTGGTGCTGCTTCTTGTGTTAATATTACAGTTATTATTAAAGTACAGATGCCTTGGCCCTTGCGTACTTTCCCAAATTTGCAACCAGAAGATTGTGGAAAGTCCAAGCTGTTCTGGCTGGAACCAGATAATTCTCAGATCCATCAGTAAAGTACTGTGCTTATTTGGTCACACCAGCTTTCATTATTGTTGCAGCCCCCAGCAACAGCTCTGCATATTTTGTGTCTTGCTGGATGTGTTTGACCTTTTTTTTTTTTTTTTTAATTGTTTATTGCACTGTAAAAATTTGTTAAAAAGGAGGGATTACTGAAGTTTACTAGTGAGATGTTCCGGACTGTACTGTGTGAAATGCAACTGCATATGTATTTTTCAAAGCACATGAAAAAGTTAATGCATGAGCGGAATAAAATGTCTGCATCTACAGAAGACTTTTAATAAACCAGTCCTGGATGTTTTGCAGTGCTTGATTTGCTGCATAGTTTTGTTCACTTTTAAATGAAAATTATTTTGGTTCATGCTTGTAGTTAATTGGTTGTTTGGCTAGATTTTCATCATTTTGCAACTCGTACCAGGCTGGAAACACAGGCCATTGTAACTGCACAGCACATCTGATTATTTTATTTAGAATTGCCTATGAGCTTTGTGTGAAGGAAGTAGTTGTTATGCTCTGCTTTGTGAACTTTGAGGGAGCAGAAAGTTTTTTGCTTGATAGATTATTCCTTTTCTTAACAGCTACATCTCTGGCTTAATTTCATTCAGTCATTTTTATTTGATGGCCTGTAACATATTCAACAAACCAGTTTTGTGAACTGTAATATATTGAACTATGCTGACTCATTTGTAAAATTACTTGGTAATTATACACAGTCTGAATAATTCTTTACAACTGCATATTACTGACCTCTGATTACTCATGTCACTCCTGGTTGCTGTAACTGTGCTTCTTTAAATGCTTTTAAATTGTTAGGTCTCACTAATACCTCCTTCTCTTACTAGCCAAAGGAAAATACAGTCACATTTTCTAGTCTTTCTTCCTGCTTACTCCCTTGTTCAACTTGTGTATTTAAAAAACATTTTAACTAAGTCATAAGCTATATGTGTTGTCTGTTAGATGAGGAATAGATTGCTAAGCAATATTTCAGTTATACTGTTCCATTGGTTATTCCTCAGTGCTGTCTATACTAGGCAAAATGACTCAAAAGAAAGGGGTGTTTAAATCTGTAGTCTAGTGAATGTCCATCAAACTAATATGAAACAGAGGTCAATATGTTATTGATTGTGGCCTTTTCCAGTAGGTATCTATCTGTCTGCATGTCTGTCTGTTAACTGACTACGTAAGCTAGTCTGTGAACATCTCAATGCATTTGTGCTTGAAGTGTTTGAAGCATTCCTGAATTTCACAATTGCCTGTTGCAATTACTGAAGTAAGCATGTGTTACTCATGAGTGCAAATTACATACAAAACAAGGCATTATGACAAAAATATTTAAAATTTTAAATAAACAAACCAGCCACAATTAAAAGGTTTATATTGTTTATTATTAAGACAATATTCAATAACTCAATGAATAAAGTGACACAGTTCAGAATTGCAGGAAATATGTTAAACAACATTGCAGGACAGTCTCAAATACAGAAAACATCTACTAATCTTGCTATATTGCAATCTGTCCCTAAGAGAGGTTACTTATCTCTCAGAAATGTGCCTAAGCCCTGGAACTGGAAGTCATAAAACAGTAGTAAACAGTTTTACATTTGAAACCTGTCATTTTTTCTGTTTCCAGACAAAAGAATTTCTGGCTGCAGTGAGACATCCTGTCTTCTTGATGAGATAAACACAGGCGTAAAACAATTCACTTCTTTTCTTAGCATTTGCAAATTAACTCTGTATGTTCCAACTTCTACCATTACAGACAGTTGTAAAACAATTCACTTAGTAGTGTTTGCAAATTAACTCTGTATGTTCCATCTTCTACCATTACAGCACACATCTGCATAGGTATATATATAGTTATTATACACACATTTCTGCTCTTTTCCAGCAGGGTACACTGGTTACATTCTTGAAGCTCAGTACAGAACATACAGTTCAACACACACTTCTGCACCAATAGTTTAATATACACATATGTATAGTTTTCTTACATTTGTAAGACAAGCATAGGAAACATATTAATATTCAAAAATGACACATAGAATTATGTACAAAATAACATCTAGCTGGGCTGGCAGCCTCACAGCCGCTTTCCCCAAAACTTTGGGCCAAAAGGGATGATGATGCATTTGTTGGCATTCGGCTTGCGGTCATGTGTATGGCACCAGTCATTTGTTTGGGTGAGACCCTCTTATTCAGAATTGTTTTATTAAGTCAGTGATGTGAATTCTTTACTTTATTGCAAATTTGTTGGCTTAATTTTGTGGATTGTAGTACTGTAGGGCTGCTAATGTTGACATTTTACCTACTTGGCACGGCTGGAGTGGTTTTCCCAGTGTGAATTGGTAGTACAGTAGTAGTGAATTAATGACAGTGTCAGTGTGTGCCAGTTTTTTTCATTGCAAGTGAATGACTTTTCTTGGGTAGCATGCAAAGTACACCGTATTTAACTTGATGGTACAGCTCTGATTATGTCATTGAAAGCTGCCATTCTTGTAGCAGTAAGAAACTGTTGATTACATGCAGCTAACCATACATGCTCATAGCTCTATCGCAGTCCATCTGAATTTCATGAATTATATGAAGAACTTTTCAAAATGCCCAGTATTACTGGCACAAAGTACAGACCAACAGTCACAGTAAATGTGATGTGCTTTATGCGTAATGGCTGTTTTGAAGACTAATGGCATTAGTACTACAAATGAAACAAAGTGCCTCATTGGCCCTTCTCAGATGTAATCTGGCCAACTGGATGGGTAACTGTAAATTCACCCCAGGGATATTTTTGTGTTATGTTGCAGATGTGAAATGATCCCTCGAACACCATTAACATATACTACAACTATGGATAGTTTTAATTTTTATTTCCTTATTTTTTAATGTAAATTGCTAGCCATTGTTTTAAAAATTATATAACTAGGAATAAAGTAGTTAGTTACTCCTTTTTTACTTTTCAGCATGGCTTCTGCATCCTGTCCAACCAAAACCATGAAACGCAAGATAGCGGATGAAAGGAGAGTCTTTCAGGAAAAATGGACTGATGAGTACTTCTTTGTTGAATCTAACAATAAAGCACTTTGCTTAGTATGCAGAGAAGTGGTATCCATTTTCAAGGACTACAATTTGAAAAGGCATTATATTCAAATGCACCCCAAATTAAGTGAATTGCAAGGAGTGTCCCGTAAACAGAAAATATCAGAATTAAAAAAAAGTCTTACATTTCAACAACAGCTGTTTCGAAAATCAGCTACTCAGCCGGATTCTTTACTGAAGGCAAGTTATGTTGTAGCAAATTTAATTGCGAAAAAATCCAAGCCATTTGCCGATGGTGAATTTGTTAAAGAATGCCTTGAAAGTGTAGCAGACATAATTTGCCCTGAAAAAAAATCAGAATTTTCTAAAATCAGTTTATCACACCAGACAATCACAAGGCGTGTGGAAGATATAGCCAAATCTATTGAAAATACGTTGGAATCTCGGTGTGCAACTTTTACTCCACAGCTTTGGATGACAGCACTGATGTTACAGATACGGCACAACTTGCCATATTTATTTGTGGTGTTGACAACAATTTCAATATTACTGAAGAACTGGCCTGTCTGGTTCCACTGAAAGACACAACGAAGTCTGCTGATCTGTACAAGGCAGTAAAAGAAACACTGGCAAGATTTTCCTTGACCATCAGAAACCTGTCTGGCATAGTAACTGACGGTGCTCCAGCTATGGTTGGAAAGAGGGAAGGACTAACAACACTGATGGAAGAAGATGCAAAACAGATCAGTAATGTGTGTTTCATGAAGTACCACTGCATTATACATCAAGAAAATTTGTCTGCACAGACTTTAAAAATGGAAAATGTTATGAATGTTGTTGTTAAAACAATAAATTTTATAAGATCCAGAGGATTAAATCACCTCCAGTTTCAGGAGTTTCTGACTACTTTGGAATCTACCTATGGAGACATCTTGTACTTTACTGCAGTGAGGTGGTTAAGTCGTGGAAAAATGCTGAAATGCTTCTATGACTTACGAGATGAAATAAAGTCCTTTATGGAGTTAAAAGGAAAGCCTGTACCCGAATTTGAAAATGCAAGCTGGATGGCTGATTTAGCCTTCTTAGTAGACATCACTGCTCATTTAAACGACCTGAACCTGCGCCTCCAAGGGGAAAATCTATTAATAAATGACATGTTTCAAACAGTGACGGCATTTGAAGTGAAACTGAAATTATGGCACAGTCAGATTAAGAACAATAGTTTCATTCACTTTGCAACACTGTCTGAGCAAAGCCATGCAAATACTGAAAAATATGTGGCATTACTTAATAGTTTATCACAGGAGTTTGAGAGTAGATTTCAAGATTTTAGAAAACACCAACAACAGTTCAGTATATTTGCTACTCCATTCTCAGTTGACATCGACATGTTGCCTGCAAACCTGCAACTGGAATGCATAGAATTGCAGTCAGATATGCAACTTAAAGAAAAATTTCTGCAAGCATCTTTATTTGACTTTTATAAGTTATACCTACCCAAAGAAAAATATCCATCACTTCACGAACGTGCCCTGTTCATGACATCTCTGTTGGGGAGTACATACATTTGCGAGCAATTTTTTTCTCGTATGAAGCATACAAAAAATAAAATCAGAACAAAAATTTCAGATGAGCATCTTGAAAATACTCTTCGCATCACCACTACATCTATCAAACCCGATATAGACGCACTGGTATCAAAAAGACAAGCTCAGTGTTCACATTAAAAAGGTTATGCTCATAATGTTTGTCTACTACACAAAAGAACAATCCTGACTTGACAGCCTGAACCTCCTGATATGGACACTTAAGTATAACAAGAACTAGGACCAATAAGTTTGAATTCTGCGAAGGTCTGTGCCTGGCTGCACCCTTGTGAACTGGTTTCACGAATAAACATTGCCACTACTAATAAAGTCAATTATTTGTTTAAATTTGAGAAATGTAACAAATACTGGAAGACCCCTTCCAAATTTTCAGCAAACATTTGGAAAAACCCCAAGTTGGAGATTTATAGTAATCTAAGGAAGAAATACAAAAAGGTGTTATCTGATGATGCTATGCCTCATTGAATGGATCAGAGCAAGCTGTCAGCTGAAATGTGCACTCATGCAGATTGGAGAGGCAACTGCAAAACAGCATGTGTGAGTTTACCTTGTGAAACTGGAGTGTGTTGTTGCATACTACCATGTCCTTTGTGTCTCAACAGTAAGTGGGTGAACCAAAGTTAAACATGTTCTACCATCTGTTAGTGACAGTGAAACTACTGTAAAAATACAAATTGTTAATTTTTTAAGAAGTAAAAGTCTCATCATTCCTGATATTGCCAGTGCCATATTTCAGGGACAGATTCCAAAGCTAGAAACAGAAGAATACATGAGCGCTTTGGACAACATATGGGCATTAAGGACATGATGGAAGACATGGACATCTTTAGGAAACCAATTTGTATGAGATCATACCTGTGATTTTGCTGAAGGGTTCGTACCTGTTAATTTTTTTTTTTACAAATAAACTTTGATGTTAAACTAAGATGTTAGATTTAACTGTTTTTTTAATAATTAGAATGAGATATTGAATTTTAGGGCAAATATTATGCATTTATTAATTTATTCATTGTTCAAATTCACCTACAATATAGCTAGGGGGTTGACTTTGTTCGTCCGCAGGGTTGCCAGACGTCCCTATTTGGGCGGGACTGTCCCGAGATCAGCAGCCTGATCCCGAGTCCCGCCCTGCCGGTTGAAATCCCGGCCAGCCTCCCATTTAGCTTTTTTTTTTTGATTAGCCCGTATACCTGGCATACGGGCCAATCAAAAAATCGCTAAACACGGAGCTTCTTGTGTTCGGCATTAAACAGAAGTAGCTCCGTGTTTAACGCTTTTTGATTGGCTTGTATGCCGGTATACAGGCCAATCAAAAACCACTAAATTCGGAGCTACTTCTGTTGAATGCGGAACAGTTTACGTGAGAGACCTTTTTTTTTTTTTTTTTTTTTTTGGTCCTCACTTGCCGTCTACATGATATATTTTACATGCAGCCCCCAGACCATTTCTGTTGACTCAATGCGGCCCTTGCAACTAAAAAGGTTGAAAGGTTGGACACCCCTGCATTATAGTGTATTTCTAAGTTGCTGTGTGATGAATTATGCTAATATGATATTAAAGGTTTGTTCCCAAATTTCTCTGGATTTCATGTTTTTGTTTTTTTTATCTATTACTATTTTATGAGCTAAAATGTGTTGTATAGCTACTTGTTTAAAACCCTCCCAATAGATATTCATCGTATCTAGCCATTTAAAAGCTATATACAGTTTCATCAGTAGGAAAATTGTTAAAAGTGTATTTGCTTGTTTTCTTGGTATGTTGGGTGGGAAAATGTGTAATAAAGTGAATTCCCATGTTAATGTTGATGTTTGATAACCTGTTTTTTGTAATAGTACCTTGAGAGAGTTCCAGAGTTTATAGACACATTTACAGCTCCAAAATACATG
Organism: Protopterus annectens; assembly: GCF_019279795.1. NCBI lineage: Eukaryota > Metazoa > Chordata > Ceratodontiformes > Protopteridae > Protopterus > Protopterus annectens. The sequence continues at coordinate 1,724,514,467 of NC_056743.1, read as the reverse complement.
GATTAAGTCAGCTATCTGGTCCTTACAGTGTGGGCAGAAAGGTGATTTTGATGTGTTAAATTTGGGTAGGATTGCAGGTGTAAAATAAGCATTATTATTGATCATGAACTGAGTGTATGCTAACTTTTTGAGGGGTATAATCTTCAGTGTTAGATTGATTGCCTAGCTTATTTGCTGATCATTTATGGATGGTTTAATTTTTCTCCAGTAGTTAGAGAAGAGGAGGTCTTTCTGGTATTTGATCAGATTTGGTTTTGAAAGCTGATCTTCAGGATATGTTGAACTATGATACCAAAACCACATAAATGTAGAAGTTATATTTGGGTTAAACCTATGTCCCTGTTTAATCCTAGCTAGCCATAGTTGTTCTTAATCTTCCTCTTCTCCACTACAAAGTAAGTTAGTCTTGTTACACCTGGGAACCAGACTGGGTCACACTGCATTGTATAATTTGGAGCTAGGAAGGTGCCATATATCCACATATATCCTGGAGGTTTTTTTTTTTGTTTGTTTTTTTTGTTTTTTTTTAACTGCCTTTTTCTCTACTAAGCCTTTAAATCAGTGCAATCAGTATCATAACTGCTAGTTGTCGTATATATTACTCAATTCCTGCCTTCCATAAAGCTCACTCCTCCTCCTCCTCTACAGCATTGTGTGTATTGTTCCCACATTTATATATATTTATGTAATTTGCTCCTAGCCTTTTCTAAAGATCCCACAATCAGTTGTTTTTGTTTCCTTTACAATAGTCAGTACATCATTTACATTTCATTTATATTTACATTTACATTTTGTAGTGACTGCTTCATTGGCAGCCAACAGCATTAAACTTAGTAAGACCTTACTATGTCTAGACAATTCAAATCCTGTATCCTAGCTCAAATGAATCATTTCCTTAGTTTCAACAATTCGCTCCCTCAACATTTCCAATAAAGCCAATAAAGTACTCGGTAGGGAAATTTTAAAATCTGTCAACTTGTTACACTCCCAAGCAACATGTTCCCAGTTACTTCTCTTTTTCCCATCTGGGACTGAGTGTTTTTTTTTTTTTTTTTAGGATTGTTAGGGCTCTAGTAGGGCTATACAGACTAGTATGGCTTGGTAGTGGAAGGACTACTTAATTAAGTAGGATCTGGTTAGTGTGAGACAAAAAAAAATCACTGAAGTCTACTTGGGTTATAAAAATACCTGTGCAAACAGTGTAAAGTAAAACTCATAAACCTTCAGGACTTTGACGCATATCTGGGAGTCATACAGATTTCTCTGTAAGTTGCCTTTCCAGCCTCTTTTTCCAATACCAGTATTTTCAGTCTTCACTGATTAATTCTTATACTTATCATGTAATATTTTATATGTCCTACTAATTAGGCCTTTTAGCAGCAGCTTCTTTTCTCGACTGAACTAAAAACTCCACCAGTGGTGGTCTTTCGCTAAACTTTCCCCTTTCCTTTCTCTTTGACTGTACATAGTCAGTTCCTGGTAGGGAAAATAGTCTCTTGTCTGCAGTCCAAACTTCTGTTTGATCTAATCCCACTCCATTATATTTCCCTCTGTAGTTATTTGATCCCAATACCTTGGGTCCCTTGTCAATTTTCTTTCCTAAATTCTAACTCCCTCTTACATATTTTCTGTGCTTCCTACTTGTAGTCATCCCTATAGGCAAACGTTCTTTGTTCCATGTTCATGTTGGTTTAGTCTTTAGAACACGTTCTGCTATTGTGTGAATATAATATTCTGTATGTCTGTTGTTATTCTCCTTAAAGACCTGCAACCAGAATCATTATCTCTCCTTATTTCTTGAACTTCTGCTTCATCATCATCTCTTGCTGGTTTGATTCATACTCTGCTACTTGTGTTATGTATATGAGCCTTAACAGTGCAGTTCTAAAGTGTCCCCTGCAAATCAGGTAATCCTAAATCATCTTGTTGTTTGGGGAGTGAAAATTTATTCAAAAGGAAGATGAGCCCCTGCAAGTATGGTAGCGGCACGGCTCCAAAAAAGTCCTTGAGCCAGAAAGAGAAACGCAGAGCCAGCAATCCATGACAAAAAGGTATATTAATAAAAATAGGAGAACTGAACAGACCAGTTTCGGCTATAAGTTTATCAAGCCTTTATTAGTGTAGTAAATTACAGTTGCAAACATTCTCCTTTTATAGTATATCACCACTAGAGGCTGAATGAGAAAATTACTTCAATTAATCCATTCCATTAAAAATATTCATTACGCCCTGGTGGGAATAAAGCACCCAGTTTGATTATCCATGTTTTCTCTTTGTTGTTCAACAATTGATGCCAACCTGATTTATTATTCCTATTACCTTGTATTTTGTCAGTAATCGTGAAATTAAAGACTGCATTATGATGTTTCTCCTTATGTTTATATAAGGCATTTGTTGGTTTCTTAACCCTGATGTCACTTGGGTGTTCTGAAATTCTGAATTTGACTGGTCTTGAGGTCTGTCCCACATAAAAAGCAGAGCAGCTAGAAGTGACCATATAGATAAGCCAATCTGATGGACAATTAGCAAAAACTGAAATATTGAACACTTGCCCAGTATTTTTACTAGTAAATTGTCGAGTCTTCAACATCCTTTTACAGTGGGTACAGTGACCATAGGGGAAACATCCCTTCAAAACCCCACCTTCTAATGTTGTCTGTATTGGGTTCATATCAGATTTATACACATGTTTATAATGACTCATGTATGAGCCAAGATTTTTGCCCCTTCTAAAAGAAAAATTACATGTAGCAGCTAAAATCTCACATAACCTGGTATCAGCTAATAAGATATTCCAGTGCCTGCGGACACTGTTGAGCAAGACATCCGTATTCCTACCATAAGTAGCAACCAATCTAATTTGTGAATTGTTGTGTGATGTTTTGTCCCTATATTGAAGTAAATCATTCCTATCCTGATTGGATGCCCAGTGTTTAGCCTGATAGATGTCCCCTCTCTTGTAGCCCCTCTCCCTGAATTTCATGGCTAAATCTTCCTCCTAAGAATGATAAGTGGTTGCATCTGAACATATCCTTTTAATATGTAAAAACTGTGACTTTGGAATGTTTCTGCATATGTGAGGAGGATGAAAACTGGCAGCATGGAGTAAGGAGTTGAACTGGGGGTGTTTACGATAAACCTCAGATGTTAATGTATGGTCAGCATTTCTGGTTACTAACACAATCAGAAAGGAAATTATATCCATGTCAAAAGTGGCTGTAAACTGAATCCCCCATTTATTATCATTCAAAAATTCAACAAACTCCTAAAGATATTCTATGTCTGACCCCCATACTAATCAGCAGTCATCCAAATATCTCCTCCAAATGTTGATCTTGTCTATGTAGATATTATGTGACCTATCATAAACCAGCTGTTCCTCAATATAGCGCATAAAGAGATTGGCATATATAGGGGCAAAGGAGGTCCCCATGGCAGTTCCTTTAGTCTGTAGATAGCAATTGTTTTGAAAGTAAAAAACATTTTTAGTCAAAACATGCTCTGTCAAACAGAGTAGGAAAGTATTAAAGCCCGGCTGGTACAGTTTGGACTTTATTAGCCAATATTCTAAAGCCTGCAAGCCTGCCCAATGGGGAATGTTCGTGTATAATGCAGAAACATCCAAAGTACACATAAGCCACCCTGCCTCCAACTGCATTTCAGAAATGACCTTGAGAAATTTGGTAGTATCTTGGATTCTTGCTCTAACCCATTTTAGCAAGGGTTTAAGGTGTAAAGTCAGGAACTGGGATAGAGGTTCAGTAACTGAACCTTTACCAGAGACAATTGGTCTAACTGGTGGATTTTGTAGACCCTTATGTATTTTGGGTAGGAAGTATATGCACTGGCTGGAAGGGTCCCAAACTGTTAAATGGTAAAGTGTGTTATCCGTTATAATCCCCTCTTCCTTTGCAGAGTTCAAGAAACAATATATTTGCTTCTTGAAGCCAGAAGTTGGGTCACATACCATAAGTGTATAGTAACGATTATCGGAAAGTTGTCTCATTGCTTCCATATTATATTGGGACCAATCTTGTACCACTATAGTCAAGCCCTTGTCTGCTGGCAACATTACTAGTTCATGATTAGCACTCAATTCCTGTATGACGTCCATCTCATTTCTCGATAAGTTATTAAATTTCGCACAATATTCCCTATAGTTAAAATGTAGATCTTTGAGAATTGAATTCTGAAACATAAGAACATTGGGATGCATGGGTGGAATGAAATTGGATTTATGATATTTAAATCCATATTGTGATTCCAAATTGGATGCTGTTTGGAAAAAAAAGTTTCAGGTTAAGGGATCTGCAAAAAGAAGAGATATCTTGTGCAAACGTGTCTTCAGGCACATAAAAACCAGGTATAAAATTTAAATCTTTATTGAGTAATTTAACATGAATAGGATCAATAGTTCAACAGATGAGATGTTTAGTACATTATTGTATTCTACTTCTGTACCATGAGCTTGAGCAGCTCTTCCATGTTGTCTACCCCTGTGTTTCCTGCCCCCCCCTGCTTTTGCTTACCCCTAAAGGGATAGGTATGTTACTTTTCTTGGATACTGGTGAATCTATGACATTTTGTGTATTGGGCTCAAAGCCAGAGGAGGATTCCTCACCTGAATCATTGCAACTAGATGAGGTTGGTTTCTTTAATATGGAACATGGTGTCTTTCTTTTGACCACCTTGCTATTCATGGGTTCAAATCTCACATGTTTACTGATGGAATAGGGTTGCCCACCCTCGTAATCAGTAAGATCTCTATGAAACTTTTTCATTTTCTTTTCTTTTAGCTGTTGCTCCAATGACAAAAGATCTTGACTCAATTTTTTCAAACAATTATTATAACCCTCTTGACCCTCAAATTTCACAATATCAATACGCATGCGTGTGATATCAGATATATTTTTGTCAATAGTTCTGTCATAATACGATGCTAGGGTTTTAACAAATTCCATGGATGCTTTATGCTGTACCTCAGCCCATTGTTGTAAAAGGGTTGTGTCCACATCAGAAACCAGGGGTTGAATTTGTACCCTCAAACCTTTGGATCAGATATCTTTGGCTAGGTATGCCTTAAATAATTTTGCATGCCATACGTTAGCCCTCAGGGCCCTCATATTTTTATTAAGTTTGTGAAATTCAACTTCACACATGTTTGCTTGTGTAGTGCCCTTGGACCCATTCTGTATGCTGTTAATATTTAATCCAAAAACTGCCAAATCATCCCTATCTGATGATAAACCTTTAAGTAAGTTAGTAAGATCCATTTGTGGGTCAAACTCCTGTATATTTTCTTATAAAAAAGAAAAGAAAGAAATGAACTACAGTTGGACTGTGATATTCCCCAAATAATAATCCAATTTATATAGTTTTTAGTGATGAGTGGCAATCCAAAAAACAATACTTATATTAAGAAATGTTATGCACTTTAGGTGTGTAGAACACATATACAGATAGGGACAATAACGGACATTACTTGAAACTTCAATACCAAATACTCATTCACAGCATTGCTAAGCCCACAGTCTAAATTCAAAAAATGTTGGTATATATAACCACAGCTTCTTTACCATATCTGAGGAGACTGAGGACAATATTAGCCCCTGCTAAACCATATGTTTCCAAAACACTGTAAGTATTGGTTGACAAAATAAATGTGTATAAGTAACCAAAAATAATGAGAATCATGGACAATAATAGCCCCTGCATAAAATAATTAAATAACCAAAATACAAAATGTTATGCAGTGCTAAGTCCTAAGTGTCCAATCACCTTGAGTGCATCTAGTGATTCTACTCTTAAAAAAATGTGGTTGCCACTCAGTATCCTAATTTAGGCAGGCAATTATCCAGTCCAACATATAAATTATAAAAAACAGAAGAGTGAGCCCAAAACGGATATGCTGACTTCCAGAGGTGTGTCTTATTTATAATACTTCAACTTCCAAAAGATGATATCCCTAGTTTAGGGATACAGTTATCCTGCCTGTATAATGTATTAAGATTATCTTGCAAGAAGGACTAGATTGTATATATTGTTTCAAAATCTGTCCTTGTACATGAATGTTCTAAAATTATACTAATAAACCCCCAAACTGTGAAATGTATCCTAATATTGTTTACAAATCCCTCCAGATGCAATTTATACACAAAAAACAGCTTTAGTTGTACATAAATCTGCAAAAGCCTAACTTATAATCGAAAAATGTCATTTACACTGTAATTAAAGCCAACATTTTCTGTTTCTGAAAACAAAATGGCGTCTTAAATGACGCAGTTCAATAAAGTGCCACAAATCTCAATGGTAAACCTGCACATAAACACAATTACATATTGTATCCCAAAACATGATGAACATTGTCCCGTTCTTGTAATTGGATGTAAAATTGCCCCAATTATTCAAACAAGATAATCATTTGTCCAGAAAACAAGTTTGATAGTGTAATCATACATATATATGCCAAAGTTGAAATATATGAATGCCCTTGATTAAAAATTCACTTAGTCACTGATGTTTCCAGCACAGAATGGCATCCAAGTTGGTTCGACAGACGTTATTGTATAGATCCACAGCAGGGTATCGTAAAATGGCAAGGAAGGGATGTAGCTAGTTTGAAAGTCCCCCGAAAAATGTTCTTGATATAGTCCCAAGCAGACATAAAACAAAAAGTGCCTTATGTCAATATATTATCAGACTATACTTCCATTAATTCCAATTATGATGGTACCAATCCCAAAGCCCATGATGTTATAAAAAACTGGCCTGAATGTAAGATGACCCCAAGAATAGCATATTTGACATATAAAGGCACCAAATTATGAAGTATCCGTACAGAAACCAACAATTCCAGAAATAACTGTTATAAGTATTAGTTAGCCCCAAAGGACAAAAGATATGATCCACAGTACCTGATAAAGCATGAATACAATCATCAGGGTCAAATAAATGCGCTGAACATGTTTGTATGTATGGCATTCATAACATATTTCCACGCGAAAACTTGTTCAATTCCTTCTGTTTACAGGATGGAATTAACAGCTTGTGGACAAACTCCTAAACATTCAAAACCTGGAATAATGGACCAAAAATGCCTCCAATGGTGAAAAGATAGTTTATTTTTTTCTCCTGCAAAGGTAAAGTTCCCAATGCACAAAACGCACATTATATATGTAAAAATTGGTCTATATTACTTTATCGAATCCCAGTAACATCGAACACCAGAAGACCGACGTGTAAAGCATGAACTACGGTAATGGCGAACGTACAAAACTACAAAATGCAAAATGTCGAAGTGTGATGGTTGGCCCATCTGCTGTATAGCTCCGAAAGGTAAGTGTGCGATAGTTACGGACCTTAGGGTTAGGGTGCAGGTTAAGGTAAGTGCATAGATAGGTAATGTATGTAAGGTTTAGTGTAGGGTTAGAAGTAGGGTTTTGTTAACTGTATGTGTGTGGATTATTTGTTTTGTTTGGGTATATGTCTGTAGGTTAAGTGTGCGATAGTTACGGACCTTAGAGTTAGTGTGCGGGTTAAGGTAAGTGCATAGATAGTAATGTATGTAAGGTTTAGTGTAGGGTTAGAAGTCGGGTTTGGTTTGTGAATGTATGTGTTTTATTTATTATGTCTGGGTATGTAGTATGTAGCATGTGGTGGTGCTGGGCAACTATCATGGTTCGAGATTTGAAAATTCGCAGTTTATGGGGTTCGATGTATTTTGCGGTTTGGGCTATATGTGTCAGTGTTGCGGTGTTCGATGTTACAGGTATTCGATAACGTAATATAGACACATGTAAAATCTAACAATTAACTCTGGTCTCAAAACAATAGAAATAATCTTCTGGTTCAGACACCACTTCTCCTAGTTTGAGATCAAACAGTCATACAAGGCTTGACTTATCACCTTCCTTCCAGCATAGTGCACTGTTATTACATTTTTGACGTTCAACATTTAACACTATTTTCTTCCATTTAAAAGAACAAGCCTGTGGCTTATATTAATATTTACAAATGACAGAATTATCTACAAAATTATATCTAGCTAGCCTGAAAGCCTTCACATATCTTCACACCCCCTGAGAACTCAAGCTAGTTTTTCAAGTATCCCTTGAGAAACATCTCTTGACAGGGTTAGGTCTATATGAGTATACCTTAACCCATTCCCTGTCTTGAGAGCCCATATGTGTTGGCATTGCTACTCCCACTGCAGTGCTGCACTGACATATCATGTGCTTGCAACCCTAGGCTCCATCATACCAACTTGGCATTTTGCTGGCTATCTCTGTTTAACCATGTTACGGGATTGTGATCTGTCACTACAGTGAATTTTCTTCCATACAGATAAGGCTGAAGTTTCTGCAGTGTCCACACCATGTCTATAAATTCCTTTTCTACAGCTGCTTGGCATTCCTTCCTGTGTTGGAGCCTATGACTCAGATAAACCACTGGGTGTGCTTCTCCCTCTGAAGAAATCTGGTTAATTATAGCCCCCACCCCATGATTCGAAGCATCCACCTGCACATCAAATTCTTTGCTGTAATCTGGACTAGCTAACACAAGGGGTCCTCCCAAAGCTTCTTTAAGCTTCTGGAATGCCTGCTCACATGCTATGGTCCACACTACCTTATCTGGCCTGTTCTTCCTTGTCAGATCTGTGAGGGGAGCCACTATGGTATTATAACTGGGACATACTTTCTGTAGTACCCTGCTGTCCCTCAGAAATCCCTCACCTGCTTTTTGGTAACAGGTGCAGGCCATGCCCGACTGACTTCCAGTTTGGCAGGTTCTGGCCTGATCTTACCACTCCCCACTCTATGTCTCAGGGAGGAGAACTCTGCAATACCAACCTGACATTTGCTGGGCTTAGTAGTCAACTCTGCCCTCTGTAGTCTGCCCAGCACCTCCCTGACATGTTGAAGGTACCCTTGCTAGGAATGGCTGTAGATGGCAATATCATCTAGGTAAGCAAGGGCAAACCCTCCTGCTCCTACTAGCATATGATCTACCAGCCTCTGGAAAGTTGCTGGGGAATTTTTCATCCTAAAGGGCATCTTTGTGAACTCATACATGCCAAAAGGAGTCACAAAGGCTGACTTCTCTGTAGCACTGGGAATCAAGGGCACCTGCCAGTAACCCTTGGTAAGATCAATGGTTGTAAGATACTTAGCCCACCTAGCTGCTCTAGGGCCTCATCTGTTCTAGGCATGGAGTAAGCATCTGACTCTGTGTGACTATTTAATTTCCTGTAGTCCATACAGAACCTGGTGCTGCCATCCTTCTTTGGCACCAGCACCATTGGGGAAGCCCAGGAGCTGTTGGCCTCTTGAATTACCCCTAATTCCAACATTTCCTGTATCTCCTTCCTCAGAGTCTGTTTGACTCTCTCAGGCACCCTAAAAGGGGCCTGCCTAATAGGCGTTTGGGGTCCTGTATCCACCTGGTGCTGTACCAGGTGGGTGCAGCCTGGTTTCCAAGTGAACATGTCCCCAAACTCCTGTAACACTGCTTGGATTTCTCAAACCTGGGTAGAAGATAGCTGCTGGGACATTGCTACCCCTTCCACTGAGGTATCAGTCCGAGCCTCATGCAATACACTCCAAATACTCAGCACAAGGGCATCCCTATCATGATAAGGTTTAATCATGTTAACATGGTACAATTTGTGCTCCTCCTTCCTGCCTAGCAGTTTCACAATGTAGTTAACATCACTTACCTTTCTTACCACCTTGTAGGGACCCCTCAAGCTGCTTACAGCTTGTTGTGTCTGACAGGAATGAGAACCATCACCTGCTGCCCTACAGCATACTCTCTAGCTCGAGCATTGCAGTCATACCAGACCTTTTCCTATTGTTGGGCTTCTGTCAGGTTTTCCTGGGCCAAGCCCATGAGTTCTCTAAGCCTTGTCCTGAGGTTTAAGACATATGCCACAACAGACTCCTTAGAATATTCACACCCACCTTACCACTCATCTTGAATTAAATCTAGAGATCCCCTCACCGTATGCCCATACAACTCAAAGGGTAAAAAAAACTGTGGATTCCTGGGGAACCTCTCTGTAAGTAAACAACAGATGGGGCAAATATTTGTCCCACTCCCTTTTAAACTGTTCTGCAAATGCCCATAGCATGGACCTGATTGTAGAGTTTAAACTCTAAACAAGACCATTAGTCTAGGAATGGTAGGGGTGGTCTTCAGGTGCTTTACCCCACAGTACTTCCACAGACAAGCCAGCAGGTCTGACATGAAATTGGCACCTCTGTCAGTTAGTATTTCTTTTGGGAAACCTACCCTGCTGAAAATCTCAAACAAAGCATTTGCCACCTTTTCTGCCTCAATGAGAACAAAGGCACTACCTCAGGGTATCCATAGCTACCCTCTGAAATGGCTCCTCAATCACAGGCAAAGGCATCAAAGGAGCTCTCACCTCGTCTCCTGTCTTGCCTATCTTTTGGTACTGCTCACAGGTCCTGCAGTACCCTGTTACATCTCTGGAAATTCCAGGCCAATAGAAGTTTTGCATTATATGTCTCTTTGTATGTTTTATGCCCATATGATCTACAAAGGGAATATTGTGGGCTATGGCTAGAAATACCAGATGGTAGGCTCTAGGCACTACCAACTGCTGTATCCTCTCACCTTCTAGCCCTCCCTCAGGGGTCCACTCTCTATACAGTAACCTTTTGTCACAGTATACAGAGTCCCCCTTCTCTTGAGAATCGGGTGCCTCACTAGCTACCTGCCTCAGGCCTTGCAATGTAGGGTCTGAGAGCTGAGCCTGTCTCAGCTCTCTCTTTGTAATCCTTCCCAGATTCCCTTCCACAGGAAGTCTGGCATTAGCTGACAGGGGTGCCTCACTGTCAGCCCAGGTACTACTGCTCACCTCTACCTTGGCAGTCCCTCTGTCCAAGGGAACATCAGCACCCACAAGCAGCTGTGGCTCACCTTCAGTCTCACTCTACAGAATAGCTCCCCCCCCGAAGTAACCACCTCACCAGCCCTGGCTGCAAGTATGCGGTCTGACGGGATCTCCCCCAGGCTACCAAACCCACATGCTTGTCTCCTAGCCTGACTATGTGTAACTGCGTAAACACATGGTACTGACTCACGAAAATCTTTCCCTATCAGGACATCTGCAGAATAGTAGTTTGGTACCCCTGTTGTCTCACGACAACCTACTATTGGCATTTTGTCCTTCCCACATACTAGCTATCTCACCTTTTGTTCCCCACCTTGTGTCTGTGGACATATATATGCCACATGGCCCCACTGTTTGAATTCAAAACATTTAACCCTCAGTCCTGGACGTGTACCTGGACTAGTGGCTCCCCCTACTACTGGCAGATTCTGTCGTGGCAGTCTGGGCTGCCCACCATGGGTTCCTTTAGAGCCATGAGCAGTACTAGGGGTCCCTTTCCTGTGCAGTGATGCCCTGCTTGCTAGGTATAGGTCTCCCTCCTTCCCCAACTCATTTGAAGTAGCACATTGTCTATCAGCTAACCAGATCCTCATGTCCTCAGACAAAGTGCTAAGGGCTTGTTCCCTCACCAAAAGGTCCGCCAGCCCTTCAAAAGTGGTGACCTGACATCCACTCATCCACCTATGAAAATAAGTGATCAGTTTAGCAACATATTCACACATACTTTCATCTGCCTTGCGTTTATGCTTACAAAACTTTTCCCTGTAAGTTTCAGGTGTTAGCTTAAGAAATTCTAACAAACATTCATTACAGAATTATAGTTAAAACAGTCAATATTAGACATTTTGGACAAAATAATTACACCTTTACCATGGAGTAAAGGGGTCAGGAACCATACCCAGAGCCTTTGGTCAACATCATACTGTTTACATACTTTCTCAAACATATGAATGAAACTATCAAAATTATCTCCCTCTGTAAACTGTGGAAGAAATTTACTGATGTTTTGTGCTTCTATGGTCCGGTTACTCCCCTCCCCATTACCTCCATGACTCTGGTGAAGTGTCAGCATCTCCTTTTCATGCTGCCTCTGCCTCTCCTTTTCCTCAGCTTCCAGGCATATCAGTTTCTCATTCTCCTCAGCCTGGAGACATCTCAGTCTCTCTGCCGCTTCTGGTTCCAAATGCCTGGCCTCCAACTCAAGTCTCTTTAGCTCGAGATGGAATTTTAAGTCCTCTGCGGAATGATTGAGCTGTCCATTCTCTGAGTGTTGTACACCTCCACTGCCAGTCTGATCGTCCTCCCAATTGCTGTTTTCTAATGCAGCTGTAACCAAAGCTGCAATCTTGTCTGCCTTAGTCAGGTTTCCATGCACCAGTCCCTTAGCCTGGCACATCTCAGCCAACTGGCTCCTTGAAAGCTTGCCATACTCCTCTGCTGACATGCTTGCCTGCTCTCCCTAACTAAGCTAACAAAAGAAATAAAACAATTGTGATCTGAACTTTGAATATTCACTGTGTGGCTGATTTAGAGTACAAAAACACCTTCAGTGATCACTGTACACAAGCTATAGGAATTCACTATCCACACCACTACAAACCAATTGCCAACCAATTAATATGTGGTGTGGATATTCCACCATTGCCAAACAATTAGTATGTGACTCCCATGCAGTGGCCCAGTAATCAGGGAGCCTCATTCCTAACCACTAACACCAGTGAGGGGCGTCTACATTGGGAAGGATAACAAATACACACACACAGTAAAGTACAATTTCACTTAAGAGCACACAGGGATCACAATCAGTCTGGGGCTAGTTTCTCCCTTTCTCTCCAGATTCCCAATAAGACTACCCACTGGCACAGCTATAGGGTACAAGTCTCAGCCTAATGGTCAAGCTAAAACCTGCAGCACCCTCTCTGTCCAACCAGTGCTTCATGTCCTGGCCAGGTAGCTGACAGACACACACTTTGAGGTAAGAGTTATATACAACCACACAGACACTCCTGGGGAAGGCTGGCACAGGTTCTCCAGCAATGTTCCTTCCTGCCAGTCTATAAGGTACCACCAACTGCCACCAACCACTAATATCAGCTACTAAAAAGGCCCTTAGCAAAGGGTGTCCAATTATTACTGTGCAACATTATTATCCAAACAGTAAGTGTGACCCAGGGCTAAAGCTATTGGAGTGGCTTGGCCAGTATCACTGTATACATGCAATGTACTCTAGCATTTAAATTCTCTCTATACAAAACAGCCACAGTTGAAAGGTTTTAAAATATTTAATAATAAATAATAAAAAACACAAGACAATACTTCTTACTACACATTGCAAGTCAAGAGTCCAGAGATCACAGGAAATTGCTTACAATAGTACAGCAGAATAGTTCTGACATCAATACAGAAAACAGCTAAACTAAACTTACTATTTTCTATCTATATCTAAGAGAAATAACATTTCTAAATAAACTTACATATACAGCAAAGCAGAGTACTGATGAGTTGTTGTCAGCTTTCGACAAAATCCAAAAATGCTCTCTTCTTTCTCTCCTTAAACTGATAACACAGTACTGCTTCACATTATATAATTCTTGACACTCCTCTGGTTTTCCAAGGCTTATAGAAACTCAGAGTTTAACATAGCTTTTATCTTAAACCTAGTCAGGAAACCACAGTAATTAAAGACATTATATATGTAAAATCTAGCAATTAACTCTGGTCTCAAAACAAAAGAAAGAATATGCTGGCTCAGACACCATGGCTCCTAGTTTGAGATCAGTCATACAAGGCTTGACTTATCAGCTTTCTTCCAGCAGAGTGCACTGTTGTTGCATTTTTGACATTCAACATTTAACAACATTTTCTTCCATTTAAGAGAACAAGTCTGTGTCTTATATTAATATTTACAAATGACAGAATTATCTACACATTTCTATCTAGCTAGGCTGGGAGCCTTCACATATCTTCACATACACTAATATCATGAAGATGCAGATCAGCAAATTGTAATGTAAAAAAAGCATATTTATGCTGTATAAATTCATAGCTAAAAGCAGTAGCCTATAGAAAGGAAATGGTTTTGTTATTATGTAGTCATTAATTTATTTAAATTTGTTTACCAAATTAGAGTACCGTTCCAGATTGACATTTTCAGAGCAGGTTGACTACATGTACCCAAGTCTCAGGCACTTGAAGATCACTATTTTGCAGCCAGGGATCCGTGTATCTTGTAGCTTGCAAGGGCATATGGGCTGTCTCTTGTGCTCAAAATCTAATACATGTTTGGGGAAGGTGTATCAGCTGTGCAGAGAGAATGGATCTGCCACACCTTGTGTTTGAGGGTAGCTTAGGTTTTCAGACATAGATCAGGTTATTAGAGAGGGGGCTTTAGGTTTAAGGAGGGATTGAGGGAATTTAAGTTTATGGAGGGTGAATGGTGTTTTAAGTTTAAGGACTGTCATGGGATTTTAGTTTTATGGAGGGGGGAGTAGAGTTTTAGGTTTAGGGAGTACATGGGGTATTTAGGTTTAGGGAAGTGTGGTACAGGTTTTAGTTTAGGGGAATTTAGGATTAGAGAGGGAGAGGAAGAGGGATGGAGTTTTAGGGTTAGGGTGTAATCAGGGAATTTATTTTTAGGAAATGGGTGGGGAGTTTGTGGTTAGGGTTAAGGACTGAGGATTCACTTTAGGGTTAGGGATTGACAGCGAGATTTAGGGTTGGAGTTAGGGTTCTAGTAGGGCTATACACACTAGTAGGGCTTGGTAGTTGAAGGACTATTTAACTAAGTAGGATCTGGCTAATGGGAGCTTGGGCAATTGCCATTTAGTGCAAGTGGCAGTGAACAAATGCGTAGTGAGGTACTTCCATTCAAGCACTTGTGGTAGATCATGTCAGACTATTCATAGCATACAAACTTAAAACAGAAAGGCAAGAAATCACAGACACTATATATTACAATGCCATGACATGCCAGCATAAAATAAGCAAAATATATTCAATATTTGCAAGTATAAGCAACAGCATTTTCAAGCCAATTATAGTGACACAAAAGTAACCAACTTGCTAACCAAATACAGTCTCAAATATGTGAAACATTTACAGTATATTTGGACTACAGAATGAAAGCACACGTACTCAAGAAAAAATGTAAGAGTATGTTGACCTTCTGGTAGAAGCAATTGGGTATTAGGAGGGGAAAATATAGGAGATGACTTAAGAAAATGAGAAGCCATTGATGTGCCATATGAGATGTGAGATAAAGCTGTGCAGGCTAAGAGATTCTGATAAACACATTTTAGTTTACTTAACAGACAGTTTGCATAACTTCTCTGCATTATTCTTACAAGAAACAGGGAAGTTCAGTTGCACAATGACATTATGTAAGGTAAGAACTGTCATCCAGGAAGGCTGGCCTAAGAAAATGAGTACAAGCTTTGCAGCTCCTTTCATAATTTTGCAGGTTTTGCAACAACTTACAAAATGCATGTTTTTATTCAAAACACAGCAATATAATACATGCAGTCTCAATTAAAATCTAAGACACTGAATATAAAGCTGCTTCCACTATGCGCTCAAAGATGCTGTTACACTCCCAGTAGTTTAGAGGTTAATTTTGATGAAATTAAGATACAATATTAAAAATATATTAAATCAAAATTGTGTTAGATGTGCAATATATGCAATACAAAAGAGTAGGAAGAAACAAAAGAAGGAGGTCATAAATTTAATGTGCTAGTTCTGAGGCATGTTTCAGCCATCCAATATGCTTTCTATGATATTTGCATTTTAAACTAGTGGACGATATTATCGAATAATACGCTACATGGATTTTTTGGCTGCCTAGCCAGCTGTGACCAAAAAGCCATTCTGATGCTCTTTTAAACCCAGGGCATCTCAGCACAGCACACCATTTCCCATATGGGGTTCGTTTTTTCATTAGCTATTTTCCTTCTGATAACCTCCACACTTTATTACTGAAGTAATGGAAACTTACAGATGAGTACAGACTTCCTAATTTATGTTGCTATTGTATTCTCCACACTATTGTTGGACGTGAAGCCTGCAAAGCATAGCAGTGTCATCCCTTCTGATCCCTCCACACTCACAATGCCATCTTTTGGTCATACTAATGCAGGTGATAATTACATAGTCAGGGTTAGAATTTGCTGCCCACAAAAGGATGGTCATACATAGGTTAGTATTAGGCTAACTGTCCTTGTAAGCCTAGCCAATTATCCCTTGTGAGACTCAAACACTGCACCTTGTGTTTGTAAAGCAAACACCTTAACCATCAGGCCATCCTCGCAACAGTGGATGACCCAACTCCCTCCATAAAACAGAAAATAAACTATCTTGGTCACAATGCTCAACTGTTACAATGCAGAGAAAGCTCTATGATCCTTGTAGTTAATTGTTTTCCTTGTTCCACCTAGATTTGTTGATTTTTGTTATGAATTCTGAATGTGTTTAAAGCTGCACTCATTATTAAGTAACTAAACCAATACAGGCTTTTCTTATTACCAGCTATAGACAACCTATTATATGTAGACATTTTATTTTGAAAAAGAAGACTATACGCCTCTTCCAGAGCCACTGCTATGTTTTTTAAAAGCTTCTGCAATGACCTTTAAGGCTCTGGGGTTGAGAGGTGTGGTCTTGGCTGGCTTTTCAGTATTACATCTGCCACTCGAATCAGGCAGCCTGCACTGTACTCAGGGTTTCAAATTATATACTGCTGGAGGCTGCACAGTTAGACATGGATTTTAATGTAAGAAGAGATGTACTTGGTCACACAATTTCCTCATTTTTGTACCTATTGGTTAAGCTGAAGATCTTGCAGTACTTGTGTCTTATTTTGTTTAATTTAACACTTCATAACAATTGCCTATTCTTCTCTTTCAGTTATGAATTTTTTTCATTTAGTGTCTTTAGTAAGGCTGTTCCAATCACCCACAAGCTTTAAATATAAATAAATAAATTATTTTTATCATTTTATTTTTTCTTATTTTTATGAAGTAAAATAAAGCTAGTGTCCTAAGCACAGAACAATATAAAAACAAATAAAATAATCAAAACTTGTTCTTACAAGTAGAAATTAATAACAATAGAGCACTTGTGTCTCCAATGTCAAGGGCATTCAAAATGAAAGTGTATCATATTATTAAATTCTACTTGTGAGAATGCTTGAGTTTTTGATTATTTTGTTATTTTTTGTGAAATAATATTTCCTTGTGTCTTTCCTGCACTACCTTGCTTGAAACTTTGGATTATATTCTTGTCCTTACAGAGCTATTGTTGGAAAGATGATAACTGCATGGAATTATTAAGGTTTTTAAATATTTCTGTTTTGTCCTTTCTCTTCATTTTTTTTACAGAACTCATATTAAGCTTTTACTCCTCTATTT